>NC_081166.1:14493225-14608225 GCF_012432095.1 Onychostoma macrolepis | reverse complement strand
AGAGCTGGCTGAGATGTTTGCAGTGTTACTGTGAGAAACACATGACGACGGACCTCGTAGCGGCGCTTTAGAACTCAATACCTCAGGAATCCACAGGTAGTGTTTTAGTCCTGTCATTATCCTGCCTCAGAAACCTGCTGCACCGTCAGCACAGACAGCATTAAAATACCGCAGTTATTAAACATCAAACTTCAGCCCTCGGCCCGTCACAGAAAGAGACCTTTGTACCTCTGTGTGTATGTATCTGTAAGTGTGAGTGAGGAGAGAGAGAGATTCTTGTTAGCCAGCGTGTTAGATGAACGTCTGTTTAGAGTATCCCATTTCTCTCAGGATCCTGCGGTGGGTTTTTATGTCAGTGGATAGATTGAAGTCCTGTAATGTCTCATAAGCTTAAGTCAATACGTGTGGAGGAAACCCAGTTCACTGTTAGCTTGTGTTTCTAAGACCACCGTGGCACCGCTCTGCTCCGTGTCAGGCTGGTGGGATGTAAAACGTAACGCATTAGTGAACTAAGGGGATTTTTTGATCCTGAAGGAACGCTTAGAGCTAATGAACAAAGACCTATAGGTCAATATAATACACACATTCTATGAAATATGTGACATTAAAAAATGCACACACCAAATAAACCTCAGGCTAGTTTTTTGTTCTTATATAGGACTTTCTGCGAAATTCACATTGCTCCAAAGCAGCTTTACAAAGATCTCTTATTTTTGAGCATGTTCAGACATTTTTGAAATGAACAAATTCCCAGGTTTAGCATCTTAGCATGTCCAGAGATGATGATGATAAAAATGGTCTAATGGTCTTTTTAGAGAATAAGATTTAAGATATTGTCTTGTTATTTGTGTGTTTAAGTGAATAGGAGAAAATAAAGCGGGTAGATAATGGTGTGGGGAAAACCATCTGCAGTTCCTGATGTGAGGAAAAGCAGCAAGACAGAGTTTGAATGGTGAGTTTCCGTCATCATTGAACTGACAACACAGTCGCGCTGTACAAGGAAGTCCATAATAAACTTTACTTTCTGAGGATGCCCCTGTCTTTCAATATGTGCATTAAGCTGATTTTCTACCAGCCTTTAGTGACAATTGTGTTTTACTGCACTGTAGTCTGTATGGTGAACCAATATCCACTTAAGTAAAGCCTGTCAAGAGGTTCAGCAGCAATACTGGAAGCAAAATGTGTATAAAAGACCATACAAATTGAACCGGCAACTGCTGGCCATGCCAAATCTCTGTCCAAATGTGAACAGTGCCAGGAATGATGCCATTACCAGGCTGAGAGGGGTGCCATGCGTGTGTCATGGCCTGACTCACTGAGAACTAAATCAACAAGCTCACGGCGCCAACAAGCTCTGTGTCATCACATAAACTGTTTCCAGTAATATATGATTAATCCAGAAATTACATAAAGCACACCCACCAAACTATACGAATTCTTAGAAATCGAATAACCTTCATACAGAAGCATATATCCAAATAAGCAGAAAATCTAATTCAGTATGAGAGACAAAAATGCAATAAATATAGATTTGCTGTAACCAGATCGGCATTTTGTTAGATAGGCGTGAAAGTGCATCTGTACACAAGCACATGTTTCTGGACACCATGACTGCAGGGTACTGTGTCTCAAAAAAAAAAAAAAAAAAAAGGACCATGAATTATGAAAAGTAATAACTATCATCTGTTTGTACAGTCTGGAGATGGGAAGATTAGAGGACAGTGCGTCTCTGGTTAGCTGTGTTTGTAAAGAATGGCCCTTTGTATACAGTAGCGCATACTAACATTAGTGGTGCCACACCAGAGGCTATCTGTCTGAGTCCTGTTAGAAGGGGGAGACAAGTGGTCTTTCTCTTTTATTCTTTCTTTCTGTCTGTCTGTTTTTTTATATTTATTTATTTTCTTTCTGTCTTTTCTGTCTCTCAATAAACTAAACAATTGAGCTTGGTTCGTGAAATCTCAACGAGCAAAATATTAAAATGTAATTTATGTAAAATAGTAATATACTGATATAAACATATAACACATTATACTGATAATAAATATAACATTAATAATTCTATTATATTATTATACTCTAAATATACTACTACTACTACTAATAGTAACTAATAATATAAATAAATAATAATAATGATAATTTAAGACATTAAAAATAAAATGTAATTTAGATGAATACTGATATATACTGATATATTACTGATATATTATATTATACTCTAATTATACTACTAATAATGATAATCATAATGACAATTTTATAGACTTTTTTTTCAGTGATTTGAGGATTATGAGGTATCTCTTTAAGATCTTAATAGGTTAGTGTGTTAAATCACTACATTAAATTGTTCTAGAGTTGTGATGATTATGAACATATGGGCTGCATAAGTCACTGCAGCAATTAAACAGTCTCGTTCTGCCCCCTTCTGGACATCAGCTGTAATATTTTGAGTTCGATAAAGTTTTATATCATTGGTTCCCAACTCCGTTCCTTGAAGTCCCACTTTAGTACACATTTTGGATACCTACTTAATGAGATACACCTGATTCAATTCATCAGCTTGACAGTAGAGACTCCAAGACCGGAAATGGGTTGGTCAGGTAAGAGAGATACTTGAAATGTGCGGTGTATTTGGCATCAGGGCAGGGGTTTTATGTGCTACTGATATTTTAATTTTATTTATGATATTGTGGTACCTTAGTGTTTATTAGTACAAATAAGCTGATATAGGCTGTGGTTATGGATACTAAAAGAAAAATGAACTATCACTTCACTGAAAACCTTTAACAATTTTTTTTCCATATCATACGAGGCACATTTCTTTCAAAATTTTCTTTGAAATAACTGCAGACATATCCTAGGATATCAATGGACTGTAACGAAAATAACCAGTCAATAAATAATGAAATAATTGTACCCAACCTGACCACAAGGTGTCGCTATAGTAAATGCATTCATTTAATTGCTGGCCGACTGCAGCCCTATCAGCTTGAACTCCACTGATTTCTGCTTGCAGCTGTATTTTTCATTATTTTATTCAGTCCCTTAATGCACAAGATCAATAAGACTGTCAGAATTGTATAACCTCTGTTCATTAGATTCTCAAAGGCATAAGAAAATATATTGATTATGTTTTAGAAATTATTTGGTGTGTGTGTGTGTGTTCAGGTTTTGCCTATACGTTTATTTTTATGAAATACAAAAGTTTATTGAACCTTTGACAAAATAAATGAATACCATTAATGGCTCATATATGTGACCCTGGACTACAAAACCAGTCTTAAGTGTCAATTTTTTGAATAAATAAGCTTTCCATTGATGTATGGTTTATTAGGATAGGACGATATTTGGCCGAGATACAACTATTTGAAAATCTGGAATCTGAGGGTGCAAAAAAATCGAAATATTGAGAAAATCGCCTTTAAAGTTGTCCAAATGAAGTTTTTAGCAATGCATATTACGAATCAAAAATTAAGTTTTGACACATTTACGGTAAGAAATTTACTAAATATCTTCGTGGAACATGATCTTTACTTAATATCCTAATGATTTTTGGCATAAAAAAAATCGACAATTTTGACCCATACAATGTATTTTTGGCTATTGCTACAAATATACCCCAGCGACTTAAGACTGTTTTTGTGGTCCAGGGTCACATATAGTATAGAAATGGGAGAATAAGCAGCTCATATACTTGAGGAGGACAAAAACACCTCAGTTCTGTAGTGTTATTATAGGGCAACATTTTGACCATGTGCATTTAGAGTGGGGGTCTCCAACCCTGCTCCTGGAGAGCTACCGTCCTACAGATTTCAGCTCCAACCCCAATCAAACACACCTGAACCAGCTAATCAAGGTCTTCAAGGCCTTCAGAGAGAGGGAGAGAGAGGGAGAGTTTTCTAGGGTTTCCAGGACACCAGAGAAGTGTGTTTGCGGCTCTCCATCTGCACTGGACGTATATGAATGGGACTTATGCACGCGAAATCACATTTAACCAAAACTTAGACAACATACAACTTGAGCAGAGCCGGAGCAGAAAAAAGCGTCCCATCCAAATGGGCTTTTTGATAAGCTTGCAGGGTGGCTGGGCCTGAAGAAGAAGGAAGTGAACGTGCTGTGTTTAGGTCTGGACAACAGTGGAAAAACTACCATCATCAACCAGCTAAAGCCGTCCAATGCTCAGGCTCAAGACATTGTCCCAACTATATGTTTCAGCATAGAAAAGTTTAAGACCTCAAGTCTTTCTTTCACAGTGTTCGACATGTCAGGGCAGGGCAGATACAGAAATCTGTGGGAGCACTATTATAAGGAGGGTCAGGCCGTCATATTTGTGATTGACAGTGGTGATAAACTAAGAATGGTGGTGGCAAAAGAAGAATTGGATACCCTTTTGAATCACCCTGATATTAAACACAGAAGGATACCTATACTCTTCTTTGCCAACAAGATGGACCTCAGAGATGCACTGTCTGCAGTAAAGGTCTCCCAGCTCTTGTGTCTGGAAAGCATTAAGGACAATGGACAAACCATGGCATATCTGTGCAAGTGATGCAGTGAAAGGCGAAGGTCTTCAGGAGGGTGCAGACTGGCTGCAAGATCAAATCAGAGCAATGAAAACATAAAACCCTCCTGAGATATAAACAGTCAAGGTCACCAGCTGCAATGGCGGAGCCAGACAAAACAGATCTGCACCTTTTGTGCTGATGTTAAAATCAATTAGGTTGGTAGTGTAATAATTTGGCTTTGATTATGGCCCTGTTTGCACTAGGTATATGAACATCTGTCTCAGTTGATCTGATCACAAGTGGTCAGTCGAGACTTTTATTAGATTAGATTAGATTAGATTAGATTAGATTCAACTTTATTGTCATTACACAAGTACAGGTACAGGGCAACAAAATGCAGTTTAGGTCTAACCAGAAGTGCAATAGCAGCAAGTGCAGGATATACAATGGTTGAATAAGTGCAGGACAAGGATATGTACTGAATATATGTATAAATATATATAGAAAGATGGTTATTACTATAAACAGAATTTACAGGTGAATATGTACTATCAATATAATATATATACAGATGGCTATTACTATAAACAAGGTGTAAAAGTGCAGTGGAAGTGATTGCATATTACAATTAGACATACGGTGCAAAATGTTAATGTAAACATTGATAATGTAAACAACAGTCGGCAGTGCAAATGAGCATAATCCAATTTAGGTATGGTAGTGCAAGATACAAAAGTAAACAGTTGTTACTGTAATAAAAATTTACATTCAGTAGTGCAAATAAGGCCGATGTGAGGTAGGAGAGAAGAGTTAACAATATATGAGGAAGTGGATCAACGGGGGTTAGAGTTCAGTAAAGAGACAGCTCTGGGGAAGAAACTGTTCTTTAATCTGCTGGTCCTGGTCCGGAGGAACCTGAAACACCTGCCGCAGGGCAGGAGAGAAAACAGTCTGTGGGCTGGGTGAGAGGAGTCCTTAAGGATGCTGCGAGCTCGATGCAGACAGCGTTTCCTCTGGATGTGTTCGATGGCAGGTAGTGGAGTCCCTGTGATGCGCTGGGCAGTTTTCACCACCCGCTGCAGTGCCTTGCGCTCCGCAACAGAGCAGCTCCCATACCATACTGTGACACAGTTGGTCAGGATGCTTTCTATTGCGCAGCGATAGAAGTTCACCAGGATAGCCGAGGAGAGCTGATTCTTCCTCAGTGTCCTCAGAAAGAAGAGGCGCTGGTGAGCCTTCTTGACCAGGCTGGAGGTGTTGGTTTTCCACAACATGTCCACCGAGATGTGGATCCCCAGGAACTTGAAACTGGAAACACGCTCAACAGCCATTCCATTGATGTGGATGGTGTCGTGTGTGCCTCTTGACTCCTTCCTGAAGTCCACGATGAGCTCCTTCGTTTTGGTGGTGTTGAGGAGCAGGTTATTTTCAGTGCACCAGGTGCTGGATCTCCTCCCTATAGGCAGTCTCATCGTTGTTACTGATTAGGCCAATCACCGTGGTGTCGTCTGTAAACTTGACGATGGAATTAGATCCATACACAGGCTTGCAGTCGGAGGTGAAGAGGGAGTAGAGAAACGGGCTTAGCACACAGCCCTGTGGTACACCAGTGTTAAGTGTGATGGATGTGGAGCAGGTGAATCCTGATCAAACATTCTGGGATCTGTTGGTCAGGAAGTCCAAAATCCAGTTGCACATTGAGGTATTGATGCCCAGGTCTCCAAGTTTGGCTATTAACTTGGTTGGGATGACAGTGTTGAATGCTGAGCTGAAGTCAACAAACAGCATACGTGCATAAGTGTTCTTATTGTCCAGGTGAGTGAGCACAGAGTGCAGTGCCATGGAAACTGCATCCTCTGTGCTCCTATTGCTACGGTAGGCAAACTGGTGTGAGTCCAATGTGGATGGTAGAGAGTCTTTTAGGTGTTCCAGGACCAGCCGCTCAAAGCACTTCATGACGATGGGTGTGAGTGCTACAGGGCGGTAGTCATTAGGGCACCTCGGACTAGAGTGTTTTGGCACTGGCACAATGGAAGTGCATTTAAAGCATGTTGGTACGGCTGCTTGGGCAAGAGACAGATTGAAAATGTCTGTAAAACCCTAGCGAGCTGCTCCGCACATGCCCTGAGAACACGACCAGGGATGTTGTCTGGTCCAGCAGCCTTGTGCGCTGATCCGGCTCAGTGCCTTGCAGACATCTGTGGAGGAGAGTATGATTGGTGGGTGGTCAGCTGAGGGATTGAGCTTGGTGGCAGTTTCTCTGTTGTCTCTTTCAAAGCGAGCATAAAAGTAATTTAGCTCGTTCAGGAAGTTGACATCAGTGGCTGCGGGGGTGGAGTGGGTGGGTTTGTAGTCACTGATGGCCTGAATGCCCTGCCACATGCGTCGAGGGTCAGAGTTGGAAAAGTGTCCTCTATCTTTAGCTTGTAGCAGTGCTTGGCCTTTTTGATGCCCCTCTTCAGGTTTGCTCTGGATGTGCTGTAGGCTTGTGCATCTCCTGATCTGAAGGCAGTGTTGCGTGACTTCAACAGGAGTAACACTTCCTTGTTCATCCAAGGCTTCTGATTTGGATATGTGGTGATCTGTTTCTGGGTTGTAACACTGTCAATGGTGATATTGATATGATCCAATACAGAGGAGGTGTAAGAGTCAATGTCTGTGTGAGCGCCACTGGTGGCTTGAGAAGCAAACATACTCCAGTCTGTGTGTAGAAACCTTTCCTGGAGTGTGGAATCTGCCCCCGCAGGCCACACCTTGATGGTCTTCACTGATGGCTTCACACGGTTGATGAGGGGTGCATATTTGGGGGTGAGGAACAAAGAAAGGTGATCTGACTGTCCCAGGTGGGGGAGGGGTGTCGCAACGTAAGCTCCAGCCATGTTTGTGTAAACATGGTCTAAGGTTTTGTTTCCTCTGGTGTGACAGGAAACATGCTGGTGAAACTTGGGTAGCACTGACTTTAAGTTTGAGTGATTAAAGTCACCTGCAACAATAAAGGCCGCTTCCGGGTGATCAGTCTGTTGTTTACTGATGGCTGCGTGAAGTTCTTTCATAGCAAGCTTGGCATCAGCATCCGGGGGAATATAGGCTGCAGTTATAATGGTGGAAGTGAACTCCCGCGGTAGATAAAACGGTCTACATTTAACCATGAGAAACTCAAGGTTAGCTGAACAATGACTCCCAACAATAGTTTGTGCACCAAGCTTATTGTTAAACGTTATTCTGACAGTTGTTTTCTTTTAAAGCTACACCTAACTAGTGAAGTTTAACCTATTAGCCCAATAATTGATTGACAGATTCCCTGTTATCCAGGAAGCATAAGATGAGTAAGATCAAAAACATTTCACCACTGTTGATCACCTGAGCTATTATGCTAATATCAGGTGTAAATTTGTCTGTGACAGTGCATCTAGTATTTGATCATTGCACCTTCTGTCTTGATGAATACATACACTACACTTCTCTCTTGATGAATTACACTACATTTCTTGGCTGCCAATGCTGTAAAGTAGTTCTGTTGAGAAACTCACTGTAACAGGTTTCTCAGACAGCAGAGCACAATGACTAATATTTAATATCTTAGCTATGTTTTTGAATAGATTGAAAACATTCCCAGGCAGTGAACAATTGAAGATAAATTGAGATAATAATTTAAAAATATCTTCAAAAAGTAGTAGATTCAACACAAAACAACATCTAGACAAATATTTTGGATTTTTGGATAGTTTTTTTATTTATTTTATTTTTTAAACCACACTTGAATCTGAGAGAAGTTCAGGAGAAGCAAATCACAGCTAATCACAGGAACTGTCTTCAGAAGAAGATATTCATGTTGGAAAAGATAACCTCAAACAACAAAAACAACAACTAAGAGAAAAACCTTACAGAAGAAGAAAGGTAAAGACATTTTAAATAAGATTCTGTGAGCTTTTACTTAGAGGAACAACACAAAAGAGACATTTTGGACACAACTGGACTTTTTTTTTTTTTTTTCTCTTCTGCATCAGTATAAGTTATTTTTCATTTTTAATAAGTTTGAATCCTGACCAAGAGAAAATCAACAAACCACTGGCAGTTAATTCAGTTGATTGTTTACATTCTAAATCAGCCATGGCAAGTGCAGCATCTTGGCCCCGCCCCGCCCCTTCATCTACCCTCAGAAGAGTTCTGAGAAATCAAGCAGCTCCTCAGACAGAAGCAGATGAAGGAAACACCGGAAACACTGTTTGCTGACCAAGACCACAGTGTCCTGACTAACCTGCTCTTCTACTCTGAACACAGCCTTTTATGGCACACTGCTTTCTGTCAGCATTTCCCCTTCACCAAGAAAAGAGGCATCTGTAAAGGCAGACAAATCCTAGTATTTGAAGATACTGAAAACAACAATGAAACAAGATTTTTGACCTTAAACCTGTATCAAAATGGCACTGTCATGATACAAGGATCAGAGTCTGCTCTCAAAGTCTTCATTGAAGAATTTGAAGAAATAAAAACACTTGCACTGTCTGATGATGATGATGATGATGATCATCCCACACAAGTTAACAACAAGGATCCAAACACTGATACCTCCCCTGGAAAATCAGACCAAAAGATCGCAATGACTCCAACAACTATAACTTTAATGTCAAGAATGAAAGACAGTTTTTCACTCCTGGAGGTTGAGGTAGTAGAGCTAAAAGAATTAATTCTCTCTCACCTAAGCAACAACAACATGGAACAACTTACAAATGACATATTGAATTTGAGACAAGAGATTAAATATCTGCAAAGAGACAGAAAAGAAATGTCAAAGGAGCTTCAACAAACTAAAGATGAAGTGAGTGAAATAAAATCAACTTTAGGAAAACAGCTAACAGAAGTCAGAGCAGAAACGCAAGAGGAGCTCTCTGTCTTGAAGTCAATACTCCACAGCAAGGATGAACTCATTAACAGTTTGAAAGAAAAACTCAATTCTGTTCCAGCACTTAAAGAGTCTTCTCCTGAACCATCAATATGCCCAGAGATCCTCACGAAAACTCCTCAAGCTGAACAATTAGCAAAGAAGAGAGAGTCTCACAGCCCGACTGATCCAGCAAATCAGATTGATATGTCCGCTGCAGAGGACCCGAGAGAAACACAGGCCCTTATCCTGATCGACTCCAATGGGAAATATGTCAATGAGAAACTTCTATTCCCAAATATGATGGCCAAGAAAATCTGGTGCCCAAACACAAAAAGTGCTTTTCAGGTCCTGTCTGATAGAAACCTGAATGAAAACTATAAACACATCATAATTCACACAGGGACAAATGATTTAAGGGCCATGAAGGGCCATGTGGCTCCTGTGATCAGAGAGCTGGCAATCAGAGCCACTCAACGTTTCCCAGACGCAAAAATAACTCTGTCCGCATTACTATCATGCACCGATGTACCATTCCACGTGATTCATGGAAATAATGTGGAACTCTCCAGAAGCTGTGCGCTTATTCCTAATGTTCATCTCGCCCATCACATTGATATACGACCACATCATATGTATGACCATGTGCATCTCAACAAGCAAGAAGTGAAAGTCTTCGCCAGAGTGATGAAAAGCACAGCCCTTGGAAACAGACCGGAAAACAGCAGAAACTTCAACAACAAGAGAAGCTCTCAGCCAACAAGAACCCCTCATCCTCCAACAGAGCCCAGAGCAGCCGCCGGACCACCATCACAACACAAGAGCTACGCAGCGGCAGCTCAACGACCACAAAACCCTGCAGCTGCTGAACTCAACCAGATAAGACGTCTGCTGAACACCGTCTGCTCCAGACTCATGATATAACTCACACATATTTACATATACACGCACACACTTTACAGACAAACCTATTCATGAAGTCTCTTAAAATCAGTTGTTGGAATATACAGGGTCTGCACTCTTCTACTTTCGGTAACAAGTCTGCAGACCAAGTCTTACTCAGCAGTGTAACAGATATGGACATTTGTATCTTTCATGAAACGTGGCGTCGCAGTAATGAGGCTTTACATTGTCCAATAGGATACAAAGAAATTGTTGTTCCTTCATTAAAAAATTATAATATTAAATATGGCCGTGACTCAGGTGGAATACTTATTTGGCACAAAGACAATTTGAAGCACTTGATAAAAATTGTTAAAATTGAAAATTCATCTATTTGGCTTGAAGTGAAATCAGTCATATCACAGCATAATCTTTACCTCTGTGCGCTCTATATTCGACCTCACGACTCTCCCTATTACAATGAGCAAAGCTTTCTAAAGCTACAGACTGACGTCTTACACTTTCAGTCAAGAGGACATATTCTCATATGTGGAGACTTAAATGCCAGGACCGGAAGAGAAATTGATTATGTGAATATTGTAGATAATCACATATCCAACGACACCATGTTTCATTCTTCTTTAATTATCACACCAAGAAACAGCTATGATAGTTTAGTCAACACCAATGGAAAACAAGTGTTAAAACTTTGTAAAGGTTTAGGACTATACATCATTAATGGCAGAACCAGAGGAGATAGTTTAGGCAGATTCACCTACTGCTCCAGATTAGGAGCCAGTGTAGTTGATTATTCAATTACAAACATTGACCCAAATTTTATTAATGCCTTTATAGTTAGACCTCAACTTCCCATTTCTGACCACTGCCAAACAGTCCTTTACCTGAAACAGTCATGTGACCGGGTCAGTACTCCTCCCCTCAAACATGAAAAACTGTTCCCTTTAAAACCAAAACTCAGTTGGAACCAATCTAACGCTGAACAATTCAAAGAAAACATGAGCAGCTCTGTTATACTAAAAATGCTGGACGACCTTATGTCCACAGATTTCACTCCAGATACTAATGGAATAAACTCAGCAACATCCAATCTTAATTATATATTTCAAACTTTGGCCACTATATCTAACACTAAACGACCAAACAAACATAGAACGAACAAACAAAAAATAAAAAAGAATATGTGGTTTGATAATGAATGCAGTTGTCTCAGAAAAGACCTTCGACGACTTGCTAACAAAAAGCATAAAGAACCAGCCAATCAGACGCTACGGCTCGCCTACTCCAACTGCTTGAACAATTATAAAAAGCTCATTTGCAACAAAAGAGATCAATATTATGAAGCTAAAATTGATGAAATCAATGAATCAATAGACCAAAACAATTTCTGGAATCTCTTTAAAAAATTTGAAAGCCCCAAATCAAACACATTACTCCAGTGCGGCACAGTCTGGAGCTCTTACTTTAAAACTCTTTACCAAAAACTTGAACCAGACCTCAACCATCCCCAAATAAAAACAAAGAGAAAACTAGAAGATTTAAAGAAAACAATCAAAAATGACCAAAACCCATTGGACATGATTATAACATCATCAGAAATAACAGAGCACATTAAAAATCTCAAATTAAAGAAGGCATGTGGACAACATCAGTAATGAAATGCTCAAACTCAGCAGCCCTTACATAATTCAAGCTCTGGCAAAATTATTCAATCTGATCTTATCCTCTGGTGATTTCCATGAGACCTGGTCTGAAGGACTGATCACTCCTATATATATAAAAAAGGAGATAAATTCGATCCCAATAATTACCGTGGTATTTGTGTGGGCAGTAACCTAGCAAAGCTTTTCTGCAATATAATAAACAACCGCATAGTGACATTCCTTACAAGACGCAACATCCTAAATAAATCACAAATTGGCTTTTTACCAAAACAACGTACATCCGACCACATCTATTCTCTCCATACTCTAATTAACAAAAATCTAAAGGGCAAACAAAAAAAAATATTTACATGTTTTGTTGATTTTAAAAAAGCTTTCGACTCCATTTGGCATGATGCTTTACTATACAAATTATTAAAAATTGGCATTGGGGGAAAAACATTTGATGTTATACAATCCATGTATAAAAACAGTAAATGTGCGGTCAAAATTAGGAATCTCAGAAGTGCGTTCTTCCAGCAGAGTCGTGGAGTGAGGCACGGATGCAGTCTGAGCCCAACCCTGTTTAACATCTACATCAACGAGCTGGCAGAAGCTCTGGACCGCTCCGGCAGCATCCCGGGCCTCGCTCTGCACCACTCTGAAGTCAAACGCCTGCTGTATGCGGACGACCTGGTTCTGCTGTCCCCCACAGCCGAGGGTCTCCAGCACAGCCTGGCCCTGCTGGAACAGTACTGTGAGGAATGGGCACTGATGTTCAACCTGGACAAAACCAGAGTCATGGTGTTCCAGAAGAAGGCCAGTTCAGTTACGGAGGAGAAGTCCTCGAGCACAGCACCAGCTACACTTACCTGGGCATCGAGATCTCTGCATCAGGGGGCTTCGGTCTGGCTGTGAAGGCCTTGAATGAGAAGGCCCGGAGGGCATTTTATGCCATCAAATCACGGTTTGGCCAATTAAAACATGGATCAAATTATATCATGCAATCATTAAACAAATTCTACTGTATGGGAGTGAAATTTAGGGACCAATAATACATTTTTAAAATTGGGATAAAACATCAATAGAAAAACTACAACTAGAAATTATCAAAAACATTTTAGGGGTCCATAGAGGTACGTCCAATGATGCCTGCAGAGCTGAATTAGGCTTATACCCACTGAAGATTGAGATCCAGAAGAGATGTGTTCAGTTCTGGCATCACCTCCATCGATCTGATCCTGATTCAGTCCGATATAAAGCCCTCCTCGCCAATGAAACTTCAGCAGAATCTCATCCTCTGAACACGCTCGCTCTTCAGCTAGTCCATAAAACCCAGCTCCTCACCGACTACAGCTACAACCCCAAAGCCATTATTAAAGAAATTGATAAAAATCTGAAAGACACTCATGATGAATCTCTAAAAATACACTTTGACCTTCAAAATAAACTCCAATGCTACTCAACCCTAAACAGAACCACTAAATTTGCCAATTATTTATTGATCAAACCATTCAAAGAAAGACAAATCCTCTCCAAATACAGATTAAGTAACCATGATTTAGAAATAGAGAGAGGAAGATATAGACAAACATGGACAGAGCGAGAGCAGAGGATCTGTAGACACTGTGATCTACAGCAGATAGAGAACGAGAAACACTTTCTGCTGATGTGTCCTAAATATCACAATGTGAGGGAAACATTTCTCCCCAGATTTGAAGCATTGATTCCATCATTTACTGAACTTAATGATACTGAGAAAATGCCCTTCTTACTTGGAGAAGATAACACAGCTGCACTCGCTGCTAAATATGTATTAACCATTCACAATGTTAGATGTTAAACATGATTAACTGACTTACTTTATCTTTTCATTTATTTAGATGGATTTTATTTATTATTATTTATGTTGTTTTTTATGTTGTTGTTATATATATATATGTTAATGCTTTGGCAACATTGTGCTACACAGTCATGCTAATAAAGCTGAATTGAATTGAATTGAGAGAGCGAGAGAGAGAGAGAGAGAGAGAGAGAGAAATATGATATAGGGTTAAATAGTACCTTAATGTCAATCTACTGCAAAAAGCCCTCTGTGAGGTTTAGGGTTAGCAGACAGAAAATATCATTAGTTTTGTATCAAGTGCCCTTATTTTGATAAAGAAATACAAACAAGCAAATATGTTGGTATGCATGGGCGTTTGTGTGTAGATAAGTGAATGTTTTAAGTGACACATCTTTGACACAATGTAGACACAATTTTTGTCCCTTTACTGTAAGGTTTAATCTCTCACTGTGCATTATAAAGGTCAGGGAATACAGTCTCTGTTGCACCCCCTCCACCTTTCACTTCAAAGGCAGAACCTATCTACAAGGGGAAACCCACTTCCTGATTAAGCTCTGCTGACCATGCTCTCTTTTTCTCAAGAAATGACACTTTTCGTTTCAGTGTCACTACGTGGAAATAGTTATGCACGTGTGATTGCGTTGCTTCCTGTGAAGTGTGGGGATTTCAACTTTATTGAAGCTCAGCAGCAACTGGCCACTCCAGTGAAGCATGTGTCTCACATAATCTGGACTCAAACTAAAAAAAAAAGAAATATACTGATTTCTTTCAATCAGTAAACAGTCCTATTTTGAATCATAATTTCTGATTCGTTGTGTCATGGAAATGGTTGTGCATTGCCTCTTAAAATAATTTAAACATAAAACGTTTTTACTCAGAAACCCCAGAACATCTTTATGTTTTCCTTACTGAAAGTCATTGCGTAGATCATTTCCTGACCTTTACTGCACACTAAATTTTCAGTCCCCTAAAAGAGTTTGAATTTACCCAATTAATGGCATAGACCTAGTTATCTTTATCATCAGTCAAATTTAGTATTTTTATTTTACGCTCGATACTGTTGGCTTCATAAATGTGGTCTCAACAATTCCACCACACATGAAATGCTTTTCCAAGTGATGAATCACACATTATTCATCTTTTTTAGTACATTTATTTTATAATTTCCCCCAAGTACTGTAAAAACAGAGGTCAGTTTTCATCTTAGGTGATACTATCATTATCACAAACAGACTCTCTGGTCTTTCCAGAATGACTAAGAAACTTCTGAAGAACTGTTTATTGATTGAAACAGCCAAATGTATTTTTACCTTTGTTATCTGAAATTACAACCTTAGATTAGAAATTCTGATAAAATAGTCATCAAATAAAAGCTACATTTAAAAATCAATATTTATCCAATGTATCAACACATGAAAGGTTGCTAATATGCTGATTTTAGCAAATACAAATAATGTTAAAGCAAATATGTGCAATATTTTTTTCATTTTTGGACAAGAATATGCAGACTGGAGCTTTCAAACAGATGTACAGACAACTAAATTGCTTTGGTGTCACAACATGTTTATGGAGTCACTTTTTATTAATTGAAATATTAGGTTTATACAGAGGATTGATTACATTTTTGTCTGGGTGCACATTTCATTGTCTTGCATTGCAACTACTCAACAAAAACACATTCCATGGGAATAAAACCCTGAGATTATTTTCTGTATCATCTGAAAACACTTCCTGTGAGAAAAAAGTAGTGTGCTTTTTGGCAACTCTTATTTTTAAAATGATTGCATTATCAAGGGATCTCAGGTAAACATATTTAAAGACATGGCACTCACATGGGGATTGCAAATATACATTAAACTGAAAATATTTACTGAAATTAGTTACTAAAGGGCACAGACAGACTAATGTCAGTGGTCAAATATTCAAATTCAATAGACTCACACATATTATGATTAATATTTCAAAAAACAAACCCTACAAATGTAGGTCAGAACGCATATAGTTTCCGATAACACAGGCCTGCCTTTGTAGTTCACTGGAGATACATATGTTGTTAACATACATAGCACTGCTATGGTCAAAAATCAGAAAAAAAAAAACATTAAGCAATGATAATGTAGTATAATATTAATAATTTTCATGAATGTTTCAGCATATTTCAAAGCATAGATTTACTCTCATTAGGGCCTGCCCCTTATGTGATCAAATATGTAATACATAATCAATACACCTAGCACAGCTACAGTGATCTGTAATTATATATATGACAAAATATTAGGAAATATTAGTCTGTATTGTAGGGATGCACAGTCAATATTAGATTTTTAATTGTTCATGCACATTTCCTTTGTTTTTGCATTTCGATTACCTTTAGCATCAACTATAGCTTACTTAAAGTTTATTTATAAAACGCTAATAATTTTAAATCACTGTTGAAAGTTGCTTGTAGTAAGTCTCAAAATAAATATGCATTTTCATACTGTACATTATAATATTGTGATGCCTAGTTTTTTTTTTTTTTTTTAAACTATGTGTATGATTGTAAAATCAGCCATTTATTTTTAGCATCTATAACAGAAAAATGATTATAGGCTTTTCTATATTGGCCAGATTTTAATATTGGTGCATCCCTAGTATGTATTTCATATACATATGATATATTCACGCTTTCAAAACACAGACAAGGAACTGCATTAACAAAACCACACCTCACAACCTGTTCATCAAACAATAAAAACCACAAGTCTGTCTTCTCTTCAAGAAGTCCATCTCTAATTGGACAGCTCATGTCCAATCACTGTCCAATCAGCGTAGACTGTCCTCATTTAGGACACCATACAGTATATGCTGAATCATTTTATGGATTAATTCTGCTCCACAGAACTGGCCCATCTAGGCAGTTCTGATACCATGTATATGAATGTAAACTATACAAGTACCCCACTGTTCCTCAACAAAAATCCACCTTGATTAGCCATATTCACTAGATGGTGGCCCTCTAACCAGATTGTAGTAGCCAGCCAAGGCGCCCAGGTCTACATAGAGGGATCCTTTCTTCTTTGAGTGCCCAGAATCCTCAGTGTACAAGGAAGAATCTTAAAATAGAAGAGTAAAGGATCTCAAGTATGCAACTGCATATGCAAATGAATTTGACATGGTATGCTGTGTGTGTGTGTGTTGTGTGATGTACCTTGGGTACTGTCTGAAAGCTGACTGTGCTGTCGCAGCAGTGGATGTGTGCCTTCTTCCAGTGCAGAATCCAGACTCCAACAGCGTGGCTGGTCCTCCCGAGAAGGATGGAGGGCCTCCTCATTTAGTAATTCTGTGGCAGAGCTCCTCTGTGCAGCGACCCTATCGAGTGCATGCTCCAGGAGCCTCCGCATCGCGGGGCTACAGCTTTCAGGTATGTCCTCCAGAGGAGGAGCCTGTTTGTGGATCTGCAAACAGAGATTGTAAAAATCAATGGCGGCACAGGTGCATTCACAAGCAGCCACATGCAAAGAGACACTGTACATGAATTTACATTCATTTACATAAAAAGGAACTGAAGTGTGTGAAAAGGGAACTGAAACCAGTTGGGCTGCAGTATAAATGTTGAACACAAAAATATTTTTTTTATAGAGCCAGCTTTCTATCTGCTTCCATTCCATGGGCAGCTCTTTAACTGAAACATGCAAAACATAATCTGCAAAGCATAGGGGAAGCTTAAACTGCTGATATTAGTTTTTTTTTTAAATAAAAGAGATATTTGGAAATTGCCTGCAATGGAAAGAAGAACTTGCCATCACAAGTTCTCTCTTGTGATCCTTTGCTTTATAGTGTCTAAAACAAACAACAAAAAAACTTTGTATAAAAAAATGTTTAGAGAATGATTACAAAATTAGCATCCTTTGCTATATAGCGGTTTAAGAGAAAAAAGAAAAGGAAAAATAATAAAGAAAAAAGACTATAAAAAATATTATAAAGAATTGTTATTATTATTATTACAATTATACAGAATTAGCATACTTTGCTTTACAGACGTTTAAACTGAAAAAAATATAATTAAAAAAGGCTAGAAATAATATTATACGCAATTATTAATAATTATTAAGATGGTATAGAAGTACCATAATTTTCAGTGGTTTAAATGAAACAAATAAATAAATAAAAAAACTAAATGAGCAAAAGCTTACAAAAAAGGAATTAATTAGTTAAATTATCTAGAACCAGCATGATACATACTGTGCTAATAGAGGCCCTTATGTCATGAAATTATGACATCAGCCTGCATGGCATTTATGTGTTTTGCTCTGTGGTTAATGTATATAGTCAGTTTCATACGGTGAGGTTTTGCCACGTTCAGGGACTCCCCCATACTATTGCAGTAAATTGCATACAAACAAAATACAATTAAAAGAGCAAGCAGTTCCATGCATTTTGATAAAATCAAATAAGCACTCTCACTATGTAAAGGTATGAGGGGTAGGCTGTTCTGGGGTATCTCCTAACCCATGGAGGGCTTCCACTCAGCATGTGTATGATTGTGGTTCCCAGACTGTAGATGTCAGTCTTGGTGTTGTGTCCTCGACATAAAACCAGCTCTGGACTCATATACATCTGTACAGAAAAAACCCCCAATAAGCTCAGAATTCATATATGCAGAGGCTTTCAACAGAATTTGCAGCAACTTGTTTTTATTTCAATTTTGTGCAATGAAGACTGGACTGGCTGCTTTCTACTGTTCAGTCACTCTGAATAATACAAATATGAAAAACAACTTCTGATGTAATAGGCAAATGATCTAATGAACATCTGGTGAGCTGCTCACTGTACTGCCTTACAGTAAACAACTTTATTTTTCTATGTGGGAAATCTTCAGCGCTGGTCAACAAGGCATGCTGGACTTTCCAAATGGGGCAAAATGTCAGCGCTGAGGCAGATAATGTGCATGTGTCCTTTTGGGCCTTTCCCAGAGTTTGTTAGGGAACAGAATGTCAGCTAAGAGGGGGGAAAAGTGTGTCTGTGCGCACACGTGCCTTCTGGCTTTTCAGATCTCCTTTCAGAATCACCATTTAACTATTTAAAAAATGTACATACCACAAGACAATGCATATTTATGACTTTCTAAAGGAATCAGCACAATCAGGAACTGCCAAATTCTGCATTCTCTCAATATAGACTAAACTAATATTTAGTCACAATACAGTGGCAGACCAAATATGGAAAAATGTAAGTGTGCAAAGTGACCTCAAACATACTCACCTCTGTGCCACGTAAGTCCCGAGGAACATATACATCATCCTTCATCTGTACTGTAAGCCCAAAGTCCACCAGCACGGCTTTTGCGGACATCAGCACAATATTACTGGCTGCAGGAACAAAAATGAAATTTAGGTAAGATTAAAAAAAACAACAACATTCAGAAGTGTGTAGTAATATTTGAGAAGTCACAATAACTTCTGCAAAATATAGGTTGTTCAGTTCTTGTTTGTGCTGCATAGCGAGACCAACGCAGCAAGGTGTTGTTTTCCGGAAGCAGAGTAAGGTCATTACTCATGGGATAGCTTGAATAGTTCATGAACAGATCATCAGAAGTCTCAAAACCCCCTTTTCTTGCTCTCCCTCCATATTTCACACTGCTTGAAATAACATGTCTCCTCTCCAAGCCAAATGTCAAAAAGCCAGTCCTCAAAACCACAAAGCAGACTACTGTGATTGGTCACTCATTTCACGTCACTCTCTCAGTCTTACTGAAATTTAAAAACACTAGTTAGATGGGTTGCCTGTTGAATAAACCCTTGAAAGTAATACATTTGTGCAGTCACGTGTGCAGTCTGTCTCTTCCTGCTCTCGCTCTCCTGACTGGAAATTCCAGACGCTTGAGAAATCATGAGCTGCAGCGCTGATTGGCTCCTGTGTATGACTAAACAGCAGCAGAATGTTGTCAGCCACAAGCCTACCATATTAAATTATGTTGTGTTCCTCATCTTTGATTGGGCATAAACTAAAAACACTTCTCTAGCCTGTGGCTAATTCTCTGTCAATCATTTAACATTGCTGTTTCTTCTTGATGGCCTCATTTTAAGTTCCGTCAAATAAGCAAAATACCTTCCTTGACCACATTATCTGATTTACTTACAGAGCACCTCTGTTGCATTTAGGTGGGAAATAACAGTGGTTTGGTTTGTCTGTGGTTTGCAAAAAAAAAAGCACTGAACTGCTTTTGACACCTTCTTTTAAAATTTGTTTTGAACATTCAATTCAGAGCAGCTGAGGTAAAGTGGTCATAAACAATCAGTTTGGCAGGAAACTGCATTGATATTTCAGAAGAAATCCTTTATGATGCAATCCAAAGGTCTTACGTTTGATGTCGTGGTGTATGATCTTGTGAGAGTGCAAGTACTCCAGGCCTCGCAGAACCTGCTGAGAGACCCAAATGATCTCGAACTCTCTCATTGGACCACAGCTATCCAGCTTCTCCAGAACTGAGCCCCCTTCACCCGCTTCCATGAACAAGTGCACTGTCTGCTCCCACAGCAATGCGCCATACAGCTCTGCTATGTTCTCGTGACGGAAGCGGGCTTGGATTTCCACGTCTGCAGGCTTGAAATGTTCCACGGGAATCTGGAGAGAAAGTACACCTAATTTATAAATTCGGACATTTTGGAAGTGCACCAAAAATGAGCTTGCTCATTATACTTACATGTATATTTAAGCATTCGTATATGCAAATAATTTGAAAAGAAAGACAAAATGCAGATGGCTTAGAGAAGTTGGAACCAACACTGTAAAATATGTGCATGATCTACACATTTTCCCATATACCTTCACAATATTAATTACTAGAATCACACTGCCACACTGATTTCCAAAGTACTGAATTATTAGTAGTTAAGGATTAATATATACACCAGGCTTATTATATATTTGTCTGTTTTGGCTGTTTATTATATTTATGCCCACTTGAACAATTAAGTATTTCCAAAATCTACCAACATCTCTGTAACAGCCTGTTAAATTGACCACAAGTCTGAAATGTCTTCTTCCACTAGACATCTGCACTCTGCCACACAGTTGAGACACTGTCTCTGTGGGCTGCATGTTTCCACGGGGCGTTCCTGTCAGCTTCCTGTGTGCGTTAGAGCCATTCTCAGTTTCTGTTCAAACACTGCATGCTGCACGCTGACCCTCTAAACATTTTAAGGAAATTGGGTTGTTTCCCAAAAGTGCTCTTCCTCATTTCAAAATATTCTCTTATTGCTGCTACAGTTTCTACAAGAAGCGTTTCTCTTTTCAGAGCCATTATTTTTCCACTGAACATAAAGCCTTGTGGCCTCACATGCTGGTGCATAAGATCATCACAAGAACAAATCATGCAGTATCACATGTCTTCTGTCTTATATTTTCATGTGAGAATTATATGTTTACTTAATGACTGACTTCATTTTAAAAAGACTTATTTTTTCTGCTTATTAAATTGTTTTCAACATAGTATTTTGAACAAGCTGTACAAAATTTGTTTTCGCTTCACTTATAAAAGAAAACAGATTCCCAGAAGGGAAGTCATGTCAATTATAACCTCCTAGTGGAGTGAAAACAACTACCTTTGCCAAAAAAAAAGTTGAGATTCCTGAAAATAACATTCTTTGGATTTCCCGGACTTACTAGTTTGCATGCCATTCTCTTCCGAGTTTTTGTGTCCTGAGCCAGATGGACCTTCCCAAATGAGCCTTTGGGAATGTGTCCAGGGCCTAGGGGCTTGTAGGTTAGTTTCCAAGGAAACAGAAGGACGTCCAAGTCAATGCGATAATGCCCCTCCTTAATGACCATGCCTGTCTGCAGGAACAAAGCAGAGTGTCCATGAGAGTAAGGCTATGACAACTTATAAAACAAGTAAACACTCCTTTACTTATCATGCACAAATATGAGTTGCTTTGATTGAGCCAACAGTCTCTGAACTGTACATTGCAACTGTTACTGTATACATTATGCATCTGTTATGTCATCAAAAAATAACCACCTATAGAGCTTACCTTGTTTAGCAGAACCCCCATTTCTTCACCCATCTCCAATAGAGAGGAGGACGGTGTGTTCGAAACCATATTTACAAAGTCCAGGAGGTCAGATGTAGTCCCGTAACGGACCTTTCCAGGATTTTGCACATGTGAGATTAAATCCCGTGGTGTCTCCTCAATCTCGTCCATGTCTTCTTGTGAGAAACTTTCCTCAAATGAAACTCCTGTTTCCACCTCCTCGTCAACACAGTAGAAATTCTCTGCCTCTTGGATGAAGTCTTCAATGTTCATGTGAGCAAGAAGCAGTTCTATACCAGCATTTTCATTCTTGTACTCCATCCTTGAATGAATCCTACAACAAAATGCTTGATCATTAGAAACAGGATGTTAACTAAAGTAATTTAGTGCATGCATCCATTTGTTTTGCCCGCATTTGTATGTTTACAGTGTGGTCAGGCATGTTTCCTGATGTGCTTGCTTGCTCTATTTTGCCTGCAAGTGAGGGGTGGTTTTCAGGGGGTGGGAAACCCCAAGATGGGCTTTCTTCTTCAAAACAAATGGCAGTTAAAACTTTTACATTGAAACTTGATCTTTTCAAGGTCCTTAAGCACAAACTCACTGTCTTTTTGACAGACCCCCACTTATCTACACAAATAGCCTATACAATTCTGAAAAATTCTGACAAACTCATCTTCTAATACATAACCTACCTCAAGTAAAATCATTAAATAATAGTAAAAACATGTATAGCAATAACAATAATTTATCATTATTGATAAAAAAAACCCGGATGCTCAGAAACACTGAATAGAAATAGACAGCCGCAGCTGACAAGGTTTTCAGTCACAGCCAATAACCAACTCGCTTGACCTGCTGTGAACATTTCAAACTATGATAATAGTAATAGCTGCTCGAAATATATAATATACAACGATATAAAATATGTATGAAATCCCAGTCGTTTGCTTACCTTTCGGTCAGTGTGTTCACAGCAGGGCACATGCTCACTGATTGTCCATAGTTCCAACTGAGGCTCTCACAGACTGACGCGCGCAGATAAGAGAACAAGAGCTGCGCCTCCGCTCAGCGCCTGCGTCAGCTGCGGTTTCGTTTTCTCTTTTCAGTGAGAGGTATTTTCTCATTGAGAGGTCACGTATCTGCTTGAATTTTGCCACAGTCCCCTATCAGAATGTTCCGTGGAAGAAAAAGATGTCATTCGCTTTCATCCTCATGATACGCAAGAGAAAAAGTTCTTGCTATGGCAAAGGAAAGCATAAATTAGTATGAACCGGTATAAAGAAAGACCCACACGTTTGTGCTCTTTGATATATGAGGTGAACAACTTTATTTGTCTTTGTCAATCTCAAAACGTTTATGCAAATTAGTGAAGTCTGCGCTGACCTAGCGAAATGCCGCTTTTGTTCATGAACGAATCCATGAAACTTTTCACAGTCGTAGTGAATGATGTCTAACATCATAATTTGCACACTTTCAGAAATGAACGAGTCAGTGAACGAATCTTTTCAAGGGAATGAATTTCCCTGATAGCACATCACGATGTCCATGCAATATGTCTATAGGACGTTTCCTATCAGATGTCATATAGTTTTTAAGATGTATGATTTAGAAATAAACTGACATCTTACAGACATCTGTCAGATTTGTACAGAGCAGGTTTCCAGATCACGTGATCTTTAACAGACATCTTGCAGACGTACATGTGCTATCTCAAAATAAGGTTTTTGAAAAGTAAGAAGTCTTGTTCATGAACGAACCGATGTTTATAAATGAATACACTTTGGACACTTAATTTCTAGCGATTATCGTCGATTTGATTGCACAGATACTATTTAAACTAAACTGAGCTAAACAATGACATCTCTGAATTCAATAATGAAATGCCTTTAACTGAAAATTGAGTGTTTAATCTTATCATTACTGACACTCTATCCTCCAATTTGATACTGTTAAGTGCTTTGACACATCTGTATTGTTAAAGGCGCTATATACATAAGGTGACTTGACTTAATCTTTTAGGCATGTAAATCCTTTTCGCTCATTTCGTTCGTGAATGAAATGAATGGACTGTGACTCAACTGGCGCGACGATATTTAGGCTAGAGCAACATGTAAACCTGCAGGAAAAGTCACTAAACGGGTCAATGAACAAATTCAAAGTATTGGGAAATAAGTCAAAATCTCCAACACTATTTTCAAGAACGTATTTTCAAATTTGGTGATCTGCAGCCTGGCATTTTCGGTTTTTTCCAAATGCGGAACGCAGCACTGCACAGGTCCATTCACAGCCACCGTAGAGCCAAAGTGTACGCACGCGCCCGTCTCAAATCAACAATGGCGGCCTCCTTCAGCGTGTGTAGGTTACGTTTCAGGGCTTTAGGGGGGATTGATAAATTATGTCTTGGATTGGAACCTCAAACGCAAGTAAGATTCACTTCGACTACATCAGCAATCAAAGCCCAGACAAAGAACAAGACAGCGAAAGCCGGTAACATTGTTTTTCTGTAGAACTGTAGACATTTATCAAGTGATTTCAGTTAAGTAACAGTAATGATAGCTGTAAAACGTGTTCATGTTTTATGTTAAAAATAAATACCAAGTTGTCGTCTCATGGTGAAAGTCGTGATGGAAATAACAGGTGCATTAACGTTACATGTCCAATAACTCACACCTCTTTCCTCTTGCTCCACTTTCGTTTTATTCACGAAAGCCAAGGAGAGTAAAACATTTCAAGTAATCCAAGAGGAGAGAAGAGAAGAAGCTGAAAGATCTGTTTTAATCAGCTGTCCGCCTAAGATCAACGAAAATAAGTTTTTAGATTACCTGTCAAAACACGGGACAATCAACAAACATTTCTTCTACAATAGCTACGTAAGTGTTGCAGAACTATAAGTTATAGGAATAGTGACAAATTTAATATCTAGAAGTCTTGTGATGCTTGATCAAAAATTGACAGAAGTGTTATGCTTATAATGTGTTTCTCTTTCTGTAGGGAGCATATGCAGTAGTTGAATTCTCCAGCAGAGAGAGCATTGCTTCATTGAAGGAGAGCACAAATATACCAGCTGTTGAACATGAAGCTGCAGTGCCTTTCAAATCTCGCCTGCTGTCATTAAAATGGCCAGGCAGTCAGTCGAGCAATCATCCCATGCCCAAGTTGAAAGAGCAGTCCCCTCCATCCATCAATGAAATCACCCAGCTGCTCTCGGAAAAGGACACTGTAAGTCCTCTCTGAGTGATAGGTTCATTTTTAAACAAAGACATATGATGAAAAAGGATAAAAATTGAAATGGGAGATGTTTAGCAGTTCCTTTTTATGTCGACTGGTTGGAGCTTCAAATATGTATCTTCTCTTCACATTTCTTCTACAGATAGATGAACAACTGCATTGTCTGACAGAGACCTTACAGCTCACAGAAGAGAACATCAGTCTGCGCTTCCTTGTTTGTTCTTTGCTTCGAGACATAGCTGGAGCATATTTCCCAGAATGCGTTATCAGGCCTTTTGGCTCCTCTGTCAACAGCTTCGGCAAACTGGGCTGTGATGTTGACATGATTCTGGACCTTGATGGCATCTATGCAACAAGCCAGAAAAAGGTCAGTGCTGTGGACTACTTAAGAATCTAAATAGGATAGTTTACACACAATTCTATCTTTTATTCATCCTTGTGTCATTGCAAACCTGAATGCCTTGGAACATGACGATATTTTGAAGAATATTTGAAGAGTTAATTTGCAAAAACGGAGAACTCCATTTTTAACAATATTCAAAAATCATGTTTTTTCACTGTACATTCCAATTAATCTCAATCAAACTGCAGTTGGGTTATTTTGGTTAAGTAAAATAGCTAAAAAAAATAATAATACAGCTAAATAACAATAAAAGACATTTATTTTTTTGCAAATAAACAATTCATTTGTGACCAATCAGTTTTGATTTCCATTGTATGGACAAAAAACACTGAGACATTTTTCAAAATACCTTCTGTTTTGTTCTGCAGAAGAAAGTCAATCATATAGTTTTAGGAATTTTTGTAGTTTTAGTTTTGGAATCACAGAATATTTATTGCTGGGTGAACTGTCCTTTTAAATACTCTATTAGTATGAAGAGTGAAATTTTTATTTATTGTTGTTTTTGCCTAGTTATTGATATTTGAAATACAACTTTTATAGTGCAGTTTTTTTTCCTCTGTTTTTGGAGGTTAATAGCTTTAATTGTATTGAAAATGTATTTAAAAAAAAATATTACAATTAAACGACTAAATAATACAATTTGAATGTTCTGGTCATTTCTTAAGGATTATGTCTACAGTTAAAAATATGCATTACATTTCTACAATAGCAGTGATTTTTTTTTTTTTTCAAGTTTATTTATTATACAGTAATGTTTTAAACAGGGCTCGGGACTGTCTCTGGAGTACCAGGTGAAGAGAGGAGCATCAGAGCGGGCTGTGACCCAGAGTATCCTCTCAGTCATTGGGAAATGTGTAGACCAGTTCGGCCCTGGATGTGTGGGAGTCCAGAACATTCTCCAAGCTCGATGTCCTCTTGTCCGCTTTGCTCACCAACCCTCTGGCTTTCAGTGTGATCTCACTGCCAATAACAGGTAATGTCAGCTGAATGAGGTATCGCTTATTTAGCCATATTTAAACTGCATCTTGAAATAAGAATTTGGAAGCTGAGAAGGTAAGCAATAGTTAATCTCTGTAATTCCCATAGAATGACATTTAAAGTATTGTTATGTGGGCTTTAAGGGCTGCCAGTGTATTTTCTCACTCTCATTTACACTTCCCCAAAACAAAGGTCACTTTTATGCTTCCTTTTAGAACGTGACAAATTAATAATGCACAGAAACCTGTGCAGCAGTTTTTGTTGCACTGGGACCCCTCATGGGGCAAGCTGTGGGTTAGAGAGGGGTATTCCCAGATGTGTACAGTGTACACTATGTGCATAATGAGAGAAACAGACCTTTATTTGCCCTTGATGTGTTTATGGTGGAGGATGTGTGAACACGAGTAAAAAAACCGAGGAACATGAAATGCATTTATTTAATATTATTAAAGTTTGTTGTTTTTTTGTTTTGTTTTTGTTTCCTGAGGGACAATGATAATTTGCGCATTTACATAATTAAAAACAAAACAGATTTGGTTTTCAATTCTTTTGACAATTTCCTGGTATGTGGTTGTTTTTATTTACTTATTTAGATATTTATTTACTTATTTATTTGAATTGCTCATTTTGATATGACTTAATCTTTTAAATATGATATGACAGTCATTTAAAGGTACTGTGCGCCCCTAGTGGCACCAGATAGAATTACATTTTTTTTTTTTCTAAACTGGTTTTCCAAATATTCTTCAATTTTTTTTGATCAAACTGATAATCCCGTCCTAAACACAGGTACATGTTTTATTTTATTTTGTTATATGTGCAGGGTGGCGATGAAGAGTTCAGAACTGCTGTTTCTGTACGGCCAGCTGGACCCTCGTGTTCGGCATCTGGTGTTCAGTGTGCGGTGCTGGGCTCGGGCTCATAGCATCACAAGCAGTATTCCAGGAGCATGGATCACCAACTTCTCTTTAACGGTCATGGTAGTGTTCTTCCTACAGCAGAGGAATCCTCCCATACTGCCCACATTGGACAGACTGAAGGAGCTGGCAGGTATATGCAATTGTCCTTTACAGCCATGCTTTTCTGCAGTTTCTTGTCTATTGTACTATTCTGCCATACAAAGGCAAAGGACAGTAACTACACATTTGGTCAAAACTGAGTTATGACTGAAACAGGATCTCTTAGATTCTTCTGTTCTGTGAAAGATGAGTTTAGCTCTGAAATTTGAAAAGTGTGAAAATTAATATTGAAAGAAAGAATAAATAAATAAAAGCAGAACTCAATTAAAAAATCAAAAAGCAATTTATTTTCTCAGCTCCAGTGTTGCTTTTAAAAATAAGTAGCACAACCATTTTCAAGAGTGATATAATAAATGATTTTGAGTATCAAATCAACATATTAGAATGGTTTCTGAACAATCATGTGACACTAAAAACTAGAGTAATGGCTGCTTAAATTTCAACATTTCCTTCATGTAAATAAATTGCATTCTAAAATGTTAAAATAGAAACCATTGATTTTACATATTTCACAATATTACTGTTTTTATTTTACTGTTATTAATCAAATAGATGCAAACTTGGTAAGCATAAGAGACTACTTTCAAACACATTAAAACATCTTACAGACCCCAAACTTTTAGAACGATAATGTAGAAAGAGCCCATCATATAAATAAGTCATAAAAACCCCTTTGCATGTCTAAATAAATTTTCTATATGGCTTGGATTATTTGCTTTGAACTAACATTTAATTGCCCTTTTATAAAACCTTGTAAATTATTTTCCATAGCCTCATAACTCAAAGCCGTGAGTCATTACTTGAAGCATTTTCTCCAAATGGCAGCTGTGAGGTAAAGTGTGTCAGATGTTTGGGAGTGATTTTCATCATTGGCTCAGCTAATAGTGATAGTGATCTCCAAATTAAGAAAATACTACTACAGTTATTACAAATGCTATCACATTGCTATTTCAATTTTTTTAACCTACAATCGGATATTTAGAAATAATACACATAAATTTCCTGCCTGCCTAATGTTCTGCAAAATAAGACTTTTGAATGGGATTGTGCTTTTTTTTTTTTGTTTCTGTTTAATTTGCAGAATGTATAAACTGTTTTTATGTGTTTGCGAGTGTGTGTAAAATACATGAAACACTACTGTCTCATCATCCGTGACTCCAGTAAAGTATAGTGGCTCAGGATATGTCACACTGTATGTCTCTCCTCTGAGCTGATTGTCTACACACACAATAGGTTTCTTGTCTGCCAGGGTCAAGGACAGTGATACCACAATAGTGATACAGAATCCATCTCTACATGTAAGGCCACTTAAATTATATTTATGTTTTGTGTGTGTATGCACTTTCCAGGACCGTCAGATAAGTGTGTCATTGAGGGTAATGACTGCACTATTGTCAGTGACCTTAGCAAGATTACACTGCAGCAGAACACAGACACATTAGGTGAGTGGAGCTCATGGATTGTTTTCATAATTTACACAAACTTAATGAAATGTTCTACCTTTTCACCTTTGGGCAGATGGCTCGTTTCTGTAATGCGTTTGTTATGCATTCTATTTTTACTGAGTGTCAATGACACTGCAGTTTATTTTTCAGTTGTTTTAATTTTTTCATCCACAGAGAAACTGTTGCAGGAATTCTTAGAGTTTTATGGCAATTTTCCCTTCAACAAGGCATCGATCAATATCAGGAAGGTGAGTCATCCACCATCAACACGTGCATTCATGCGCAAACTCCCAGAGGACACTGCTGACGTCTTTACAGACCCTCCACAAATGCCCACCAGAGGGCAGTGTATATATAGTCAATTCAAAGAAAGTGTCTGTGTCTGCAGTGGACACAGATATATGGTTGCAATCAAATTTATTCAACCCCCTTGACGTTCTGTTGCCGTAAACAAAAGATTATGAAAACAATTCAACCAAGCATCAGTAAACTATTATAAAAAGTTTATTAATACACATTTGAGTGATTCTGAGATTCATAAAGTTGATTTTTTTTTTTTTTTATTAAAAAAATCTAATTGGCTCAAAATATTGAAGTACAATATTAATTAACCCCCAAAAGCCAAATTTTGTAGGGAATATTGCATATTGAGAATATGCTTCTAAGTTCTTATGAGCTTCTGCTTACAGCAGCTCTCCACTGGAATCTTAACCCATACCTCATGTGAAAAATGTTTCAGATCACAGATAATCTTTGGTTTTCATGTTGCCACTGCTTTCTTCAAATTCCACCAGATATTTTAATGAGATTTAAATCTGAAGACTGAACAGGTCACTCAAGAACATTCCACATCCAATCCCAAAACCAAGCTTCAGTAGATTTGGATGTATGCTTTGGGATGGTTGCCCTGCTGGAAAGCCCAGTGATCATCAGCTTCAGTCTATGCATCAAAGGCATCACAGTCTTTGCCAAAAATTACCTGATACTTCAAAGAATCCATGATATTCTTCATGCAGTCAAGTTTTCCACTTCCTGTAGCAGCAAAGCACCCCCATAACAAGACTGGCACAACTGTATGGTTGACCATGGCGATGATGTTCTTCTGCTCATACGCCTTGCCTACATACCACTGATACATGGGTCCAAAAAGTTCAAGTTTGGTTACAACCATAAATCCATTCTTCCAGAAAGTGGAAAGTGGAAAGTGAAAGTGACGTGACATGTGGCCAAGTATGGCTACCCATACTCGGAATTAGTGCTCTGCATTTATCCCATCCAAAGTGCACACACAAACCATGAACACACACCCAGAGCAGTGGGCAGCCATTTAGGCTGCGGCACCCAGGGAGCAGTTGGGGGTTCGGTGCCTTGCTCAAGGGCACCTCAGTCGTGGTATTGAGGGTGGACTCCGACTCTCTAACCATTAGGCCACGACTTCACAGAACTTCACAGGTCCACCTAAATGAATTTTAGCATATTCAAGTCAGCCTTTTATGTTATATTGTTAAAGTCTCTGGGGCTTGAATAATTTTTATTGCAGTTGATTGTCTGAGACTACTAGAGAAAATTATTTTATTTTGTGTGTTTCTAAATGAAAATTCTGTCATTAATTACTCGCACTCATGTCGTTTCAAACCCGTAAGACCTTCATTTATCTTCGGAACGCAAATTAAGATATTTTTGATGAAATCTGAGAGCTTTCTGATCCTCCATAGAAAGCAACACAACTACCACATTCAAGGCCCAGAAAAGGTAGTTAGGACATCGTGAAAATAGTCCATATGACATCAGTGGTTCACTCTCGTGAACGCGCGTCGGAGACCAACACAGAAGAGAGGAAATTGTTGAATAAAGTCATTCATTTTGTTTTCTTTGTGCACAAAAAGTATTCTCATAGCTTTTTTTTATTTTTTATTAAATGTCAGTCATATTACAGCCAGTATTCTCGTAGCTTCATAAAATTAATGTTGAACCACTGATGCCACATGGATTATTTTAATGATGTCCTTACTACCTTTCTGAGCCTTGAACGTGGTAGTTGCGTTCAAGGTCTTACGGGTTTGGAGTGGCATGAGGGTGAGAAATTAATGACAGAATTTTCATTTTTGGGTGAAATTTTTGTTGTAGTTTTTGTACATTGAATTAGCAGTATAACAAATTGAGTGAAGATGCTGATGCAATTGATGTGTTAATACTGTGTGTTTAAGTGTCTGAGGTCATAAATATCCTGCTTTATATCTGCTTTCACCAGGGAAAGGAGCAGTCCAAACCGGAAACGACAGCTTTGTATATCCAGAATCCATTTGAAACCACTCTTAACATTAGCAAGAATGTTAATGCAACACAGCTAGAACGTTTCGTGGCACTTTGTCGAGAAAGTGCTTGGCTTCTCCAGCAGAAGGAAATTCTTAAGCAAAGTTCGGACTCACCATGGGGGTTCACTGCACTTCTCCTTCCTTCAGTCACCTCAGGAGCAGGGGTGAAAAGTCGCAGGAAGAGAAAACTGGAACCAGCTAGTTCAAGAATAAAGAACCTCTTAGACTCTCTGAAGATTAAAGGTGGTGAAACTGTTGCAAAGAAGGGAAGTGCAAACACTAGAAGGTGATATGGTCAATAAACTTCACTTACCCTGAAGAACATGGGAAACATCTTCTGAAGAACGAATTTAAATGACCAACACGCCAAAAGAATGGAACAAACGTGAAGATTATATATTTCTACAGTCAGAATCTGTAAGAGTCTAAGAAATGTTTAAAAAACTAAGCTCCGTTTCCGTTCTACTCAAATATTTCACATGAAAGAGTAACTTTGTAGATTCCAATGTGATATAACAATGGAAGAAGAGGTCCACTGCAGTCTTGACTCCTAAAAAAATGGAGTTTAATGGTTGTGTTGATCTGATAACAACAATCATTACGGTTTCCAGAGAAGTGAAGCAGAACCTCTGAACATTAAACCGCTTGCATGGAACAGTTGTGATTGTTAGATCTCACACAAACTCCATCTTCTCTGAGTTGCCATACTATTACAATGGCCTAATGATTCTGTGGAAACAGTCACTGTCACATAAATAATGTTTTATAAGATATTAAAACAAAGTAATGTTCAGACCATTACTGTTTGTTTCTTCTTGAGCTTCTTTATTTTTCCCATACTCCTTAAAAAAAAAAAAAGGTTTCTGAATGTTGGACTGAACTATGGTAGCCTGTTTCTGCCACAGAGTAAATTAGTTTTATTTCTGGAAATTTATATATCAGAATTGTCACTTAATTTCCTTAATTGGGACTTAATCTCCTTGTAAACGTAACCACAATGTGACTATCTCACAATAACAGCTTTATTTCTCCTGATTGGGGCATCATTTCCTCATTATTGTGACTAAATCTCTCAATGAGACTTGACCTAACATGACCTAAAATCTCTTTTATTTCACACAGTTTCAACTTTATTTCTTGTAATTGTGATTTTACATCTCACAGTGAAACTTTGTGACCTTATATCTCACAATTGTGACTTCATTTCATTGTTGCTCACAAAGAAGCTTGATATCATGCAACGTTACCTTGTATATCACAATTGCAATTTCTCGTCATTGAGACTATATCTCAATATAAGAATGGCTTTTTTAATAAACTGGTAGGTAGTGTGAGAAAATGGATGGAACAAGACGTGGGAAAGGTGAAGAACTACAGCACTTTGGTGGGGAGGGCAGGAAACAGATAGTGAGTTGATGGAAAAAAGTTGTAGAGCATTGGCAAATAGAGAGGAAATAAGTGTTTTGAGACAATTAGTAGCAAGAGAAAACCATAATGGGAGAAGATGAAAGAGTGTAAAATCTCCTGGGAGTGCTAGTTAGTTGTTTTAATGTTCATGATGGTTTTACCACTCAACTTGATGAGGTCAGAGGTCAAATAGTATAGTGGAAACCATTTCTCTTAAAGGTGCTGTATGTAGGATTGACACCCAGCGGTTGAGCTAGGTATTGCAGTCCAAATTCAAAATATTGGAGACGGTTTTTTTCACCCGGCCCCTCCTCCTCAGACTTGACACACACGCAGGTTGCCAGATTAACGACACCAACATAAACGAGCGCACATGACCAAGAATACAATTAAATACGCTGTGTTTTCCGCCAACTGGCAACCCGAGGTGCCGAAATACAATTGGGTAAACTGGCAGTGGGCGGGTTTCACAAACCATAACAAACACAGACATTCCGGGCTGGAATGCACATTTTCAAAGGAGAATAACTGACTGTAGCATTGTTTTTCAGATAAACAAGTATGTTAACTTAGCATGTTTATTAAATATCTGCAAACATATTATGGTATTTTTATGCTTTAGTAGAGTCAAAATCCTACATACAGCACCTTTTACTGAGAGCCAGAGAACAACATCTTTGTCACCTTTAAACCATCTGAACTGAATTTGAACTTTAGTGGCTGTTTGAGAACGTGAGAAAGGTCACGGGCTCCTTAAGACAGGCAAAGGATGGAGTGATAGAGTAATAATACTCAATATCCTTATGCAATTTCACAGGTGAAATCCCACCCAGAGCTGCTTAGTGGTGGATTTATCCGAACAGCTGAAAGACATTTGGGCTTTATGAGGTTATATCTGTGTGGCATTAGACTGTTTACAATTGTTTATCTGCTCACTCATCTCTCTCTTCATACCTCACAAGGGTTCTTACTGTCACAGTATACAGCTTAGGACAGGCAGAGCTGCTGATACTGTCTTTGCGCCCCTTAAAAGGTATGTTCTTTGTTGTTTGTATGTATCTGTTAATATAACGTATTTTGTGGAGTTTAAAATGCGGTTAAAAAACCTGACCTAAAGTTGACAACCATCTGAGGTTGGAGACTGGTTTCTATGTTTGTAGTGCAATTCACTAAATTGTAACTGTTCACAGAATGTAAGTAATGAGTGCATATAGAAAGAATAGACTTGTTTATAAAAAAAAATTTTACGTGACGCGTATATATGTGTGTGTGTGTGTATATATATATATATATATACACACACACACACATACATACCATTGAATTTTTTTTTTTTTAAGTGTTCTTTCTATATGCATTTATTTGAATCAAAATATATATAAATACATCTTTTCTAGTTTAATGTATTTTAAAATGTAATTTATAATTTAATGGCAAAGCTGAATTTTCAGCAACCATTACTCCAATCTGCAATGTCACATGATCCTTTAGAAATCAGTCTAATATGCTGATTTGATATTCAAGAAAAAAAAATCTTATCAATGTTGAAAAGAGGTATTATTATAAATTGTAATATTAATATTCTTACATTTCAATTTATTTATTTATTTTGTTCCAATGTAAAGGTCTTTACTGACACTTATGATGAATTGAATGCATCCTTGCTGAATAAAAGTATTAATTTCTTCCAAAACAAAAATCTTACCGGCCCCAAACTTTTGAGCAGTAGTGTGTGTGTTTATAACCAGGTCTATCCATTTGAAATATAACCACATATAAACTATTGTTTTGATTCAGCCAGGCAGGGAGCTCAACCTCCTGTGTGTTTGTTCGGCCTCTGAGGCAGCAGACGGGTTGAGGCTTCCGCTGGGTGTAATACTCGTCAGGTTACGCTACAATTTTTGTTCTTCACCCTGCTGCCAAACTAAACAAACCCCTTCAGATATGATGATTATTTCCTGAAATGATGATTGTTATGACCCCTGCTCCAATGGAGATGTGTTTTAGTCATATTCTCCAACTGTTCTCTCTACTACCCATAGTATGTTTGCTTTTGAATATGTACAAAATATATACTTTCATTCTTTCTTTCTCTCGCTCCCTCTGCTTATTCTTGGCTGTAGGTTTTTCTCCTGAGCCTGAAAGAATTTCGGAAAGGTGGCTTGAGGGTTCGAAAAACACAGGGGGGATTTGCAGGAAAAACAACATGAAATGAAAATGGTCTTGGCTTTGCCGCCTTAGTGGAATTTCAGTCAAAACCCGTGCTATTTACAACCTCTTCAGAGGATTTTGCTGGTTAGGTGCAATTTACCATTTTAAAGCCTTGGGTATTTATAAAATGCTCAAGGTGTTATTTTACACCTTTACAGGCAGTGATTAGTGTGGCGTTAAAATATTTGACACTTGTATGATACTTTAATAATATGTCCACAGCTGATATGCATCAATTATTTGTCTGACTACAATCACATGATCTCAATTTCTCATGCGATATCATTCACACCCAGGCGTAATCTAACTTCCTTTTCCTTTTCAAGTCCATTGTCCAAAGTGTAAGTGCAATAGTCCTTTTCCAACTCCATTGCTTGTGCTTGTGCCAATCATTTGCCATGTATAGTACCAAAACACATTGAGCGTCCTTCACTCTGTCCGTGCTCAATCTTTCCTGTCAGTGAAGGGTCACTGTCTCTAAATCTGTTCTTTGCCTTTCCTCCTCTTGCTGTTTATTTTTCCCAAAGCACCTTGTGGATCAAGGGAATCTGAGAAAGCTTCTGACACAGTTCTTTTCCCTATCGGAAGCACTGCGCCAGCCAGTAGCATTAGCTCAGTAAACTGGTGGAAAGTACTGCCCTGTTGTTGTTGTTTTTAGCAAGCTCAGGCGCGCGCACACACACACACACACACACACACACACACACACACTGAAGTTCAGTTATCAGAATGGGCCTCTGTGTGCACCCACAATTCCCATTGTTTTAGTTCTCTACCTCAGCAAGGCTTAATTGAGCCTGGCACCAAAAGTCGACCTCGGTGGAACGATAGAGCTATGCCGGTCGATGGCATTTCTCTCTCTTTCTCTCTTGTATGCTGTTCTGGTGCCGAGGGCCTGTCTGCAATACAGGCAGTACTAACACAATATGAGTGTCTGGAAAGGCCTCTATTTAATAGGTCTGTCTCTGTTTAAAACTTCAGTCAGTTTACGGTTACTAATGATGGGTGAAAACAGCTTACTGGACCTTGCGTCTGAGTCTCGCTTGCCAGCTTTAAAAGGGATCAGAGTTTGGGTTTCTTATTAGCATTGTTCATACTTATTCTCACCAAGGTTACATTTAGTTTTAATATTGTGAAATGTTTTCTGTTTTAGTGTATTTTATAATGTAATTTATTCATGTCAAGGAAAAGCAAAGTTTTTAGTAGCCATTAATCAAGTCATCAGGGTTGCATGATTCTTCAGAAATCATTTTAATATGTAGATTTGGTGCTCAAGACATTTCTTATGTTTCACAGTCGAACATGGTTGTGCTGGAAAACGTGATACAATTTTGTGATTTCAATGATTTGATATTGCATATTATTTTATAGGATTTTATGATTCTATATTGCAATAAATATCATTTTCAGTTATTTTTATATTATAATAATTTGAATTATATTATATTATTACAGTTTTTATATGGGTTTTATTTTTGTTTTATCTACAAGACCTGCATTAATATACATTACATTAGCTACTTCTTGGTTAGCTTTTCATTGTTGGGTTTAATGTAAGTCTTGTTTTCTTAGTGTCAACAAAGTTTTTGGCTTTCACATTTAGAGACTTTGCATTTGCGACCGTTTATGTGCTTCCTGCACAAAGGGGAAAAAACAGCTTTGCTTTGAGAATCCCATGTGCAATTTTTCTCATGCTTTTCACAAGTGCTGTGATGATCTTTTTTGTTTTGTTTTGTTTTTGATGCACTTAATGCTCACTGAAATTAAACAACTAAACTGTCAATTTATTGAGGTCAGGATTTCTCCCCTGCCACCACAGTTGGCACACTTTTTCTCCATGGCTGTACGCAGCTGCAACTCAAGAGTTTTTGGGGTTTTACTGTGCAGGGTGAGTAATAGACAAGATATTATGATGAGTTCAGGTTTGCAAGATCCAGTGTGCTGGCCTGACTGTATCTGTGGCCACTTGTTGAGAGGTGTCTTCATGATAGAAAAGGGGAAATTGGGAAATGGAAGTTGTTTATTATTCAGCCCCGAGACCATTTGTTTTTAGTCACTTGTGAGTTTTTCTCACTGTATGTGTGTCTTATTACACCATGAAAACTAGAACCACATGCATGAAATTGATTACATGGGCATTTGATTGCTGTCGGTTTGTGTAAATTAGAATTTTATTCCCTCTCCCTACTCTTTCCCAAACACTCTGGGGCAACAGCATGAGCCTTTCCATGAATATTGGGTTCCATCAGTGGAGGTGAATCCATATGTAATGACATCCATTCCTGGAACCATCAACTCTATGATCTGTCTCTGCTAAAACTATTAGAGAGAAGCAGCAGCTCTCCTGTTTCATTACTGATCCTATTCCACTTATCATCTTTCAAACATCTTCACCTCACACTTGGAGAACTATATGGACATTTTCCTCCTACTCTCCTCTTTCTACAATTCCTCTTTAGGTGTGTGAGTTTATGTGGGTAGTCGTTTGTGTCTAGCAAGGGATTATCTGCCTTAAAATCATTTTAATGCATTAATAGGAGCAGAGTTGACAGTAATCTTTAGAATTAATCATTTAATTTAGGATATGGCTAGGAATTAAATTATTTTTGCTATGAATCCAAGAACGTTTCTCTGCGTTAGTGGCACAATTTTTGTAGTTAAAGCACATCCTGCCATACAGCTGGAACAGGAGTGGCACTGTGTGCTATAGTAAATGAACTGATGTCAGTTTGAAATTAAATTTCAGTCTTAAGAGAGACTCTGAATTAGTCTATATTTGGCAAGGCGGTAACGAAGTTCTCTGTTAACGTGATTTAGGTGAATGGTGGATAGATTGGAGTGAAAGGAGATGAGATGACCTCATAGTACTGGAAAGCTCAGGTCAGAAGAATGACTGGACTACTGAAAACATGTAATGAACAGAACACTAAACAATAACCAGATTTCATTTAGGGTGACAGCATTATACAGATAATCACAGATTTTTTATTTAAAAAAAACAACAACAATAAAACCAATAAACCATTACGATCATCGATGTTTAACTGCATGTCCAAAAATTACGTAACAGAATGACATAAAATGTCTGGCAGGCACTTCTACAAAGGGCTTCAATTGACTCTGTGAACTACTTTACTGAATCAGTTTATTTAGATAGTACATGCAAATCAAACTGCTCATGAAAAATCATTTTATTTGCATGAACTCTCCAAACTAACTGACTTCCCAGCATTACAACATTTGTTTTTTTGTTTTGTTTTGTTTTTTTATAAGAGAACACCTTTTTGAGTATCTAAATGTAAGACACTAGGTAGTGGGAAAACACACACACACACACACACACACACAGAGAGTATAGAGGTGCGTCTAATAAAAGTTGAACTAAAGTTGCATGTTTAGAACCTCTGCTGTGTCCCAATTCAGATGCTGCATCTTTTGAAGTCTGCATCCCAAAACCAAATGCATCACAGCAGCGTGACGAAAATGTGGCCTTTGCAGATTTCGAAGTCTGCGTCCTAAGGATGCAGCCCCTGAATTGGTCATATGTCATATGCTGCAAAATATGCAGTGCAGTGATCTAACACATCCATCTGTTGCATGTTTACATAGAAAAACAATGGAAAGGCAGTGCAGTGGAACCAAAATGTATTTTAGATGTGCATGACTGCAATGTGTGCAATTTGAGTAGCATTGAAACATGACATGTTGATAGTAGTATTTCTAGTTGTAGTTCAAATAAACACTGCTCCTTTTCTATAAATTGTCAGCAACAAAATATAAATATAATAAAAGGCCTAAAAGTGAGCTTTGTAATGATATCTTTCAGCACATTACAAACTTTATTTTTATTATGGGGGTGGGATTAAAGCGGTTTAGGATAAATAACAAAAGTTCAACATCATGTGCTGAACAGCTTTGTTTTTCAAGGGCCAGCACTCTTTAAAGTCCCATTATTTTTGCCGAGTTCATTTGGAGTGGATGAATTTGTGGGCTGACGCAGACAAAGCTCACTCTGTCAAAATGGCCTTTGTTAGGGATTCTCCCTATTATCCCACCACCCCTATGTAAAGACCCAGCATTCTCTTTGTCCTCAGAAACTTTGTGTGTGGTTGTTTGGTATTTCTGTGCGCTTCAAACTGAAAAATACTGACTAGCCATGTTTTTATGGTTTCATTTTTCTATTTTTCTATGTATGTTTAATTACCAGTTAGTTGCATTCAGCTGAAACAAATATTAAAACCCGATTCAGCCTGAATTCACACATGTAGACAGGTCAGTTCATTTTTAATAAGAGGTTGTTGAGGGGTAATGATGTCTGGCATGATAGCAATGAAAAACCCATCTGCTGATGTCATATGGACAGTAACATCTTTGATGCTGTCAGCATGGAACTAAAATAGAAAGACCAACATAAGGAGCAGTAAGTGAAAACACATTCATCTCAATTTTGTTTTCAGTTTAGGAAAAAAAAAAAAACAGGAAAGAAAATGAACTCAGGATCCACGTAAGTCCATTGAGAGGTCTTGACAACTACAAGAATGTTCAGTGACCTGATTAGGTAAACAAACACTCTAATGTCAAATCTTTATGGCTTTAAAAGGTCAAAGTTCAAAGGGTTCTTCTTAAGGCTGTGTTGCTGACCTGTGCAAGGTCACACGGCACATGCTCTACACGTGCATCCTGAGGTCTGGCATTAGTTGAGCTGTTGTTTCAAGGTGATGAGCTGGTCTCTGCGTCCTTTCCCTCAGGCAGTTTTTAGTTCACCTCTAACAGAGGTCACCTGTCCGAGGAAATGGTTGGGAAATTCGTGGAGTGATGTGTCCTAAATTCCTCCTCTATCATTCAGTGGAGCAAAAATAACAGAATTATTAACAGTTCCTTAGAAATAACTCCACTGAAGCAAGCGTGCTATTTTTATTGTTAGATAAGAGATAACAGCAATGATTGCATAAATAAGCAGCCATGGGCCCAGTGGCCAGAATCGCTGAGTGTACATGATGATGTTGCCATTTAAAGGTTTTTGATTTCTCTGGGCTCTTGTGATGTTCGTCTTGTTTGTAAACCCGCAGCTAAACTTGTTAATTACTGGTGTTCTTCCTCGGTGCCTTGTGGTAGTGATGTTTATGGATGACTAAAGCTCACTTGTTGTCTAGAAGATTCTTAAATTGCGTTCATAAGGTGCCACAAATACAGAGCATCAGTAGTGTTACTCATTTCATCTCTGGTCTGTTTCCTCATGGTTTTCGGGGAAGAATATTGATAATAATTCACTAAATTAATAGAAAAATGGAGCTCACATGCAACCTAAAAGTAAGACTGTGTATGTGCTCAGTATGTTAGAGCAGCTCTTATGAAAAGTCTTAGGACATTACTCCCCACCACCACCACCACCACCATAATAGTTAATAATTAAAAAGAAATGGGATTCTACATTTATTTCTAGGTCAGTAAGGAAATATGTGGCATCAACCAAGCAAGCTCCTATATACAAAAGATCAGATGTTGTCACTTTCATTGGAGCAAAAGATGCGAACATTCTCAAATCATGCTGGATATCATGATCATCAGTCCATGTCAGCTCGAGTGCTGCCGTCATTAAAGAGAAAGGAGGACATACAGAATTTTAAGAAATAGGCATATTTTATTTCAATTTTCACAGCATGTCACTTGTAATACATTGTAAGGCTGCGCGATCAATTTTTATTTGACAATTTTACACAACTATGAACACAAAATATTCCAGATAAACCAATTAATGGGATGATGTTGCTTTGTCTTGTTAAAAATCCCGTAGTGTAATTTTTTTTTAAAAATGTATTATTTTTTTATTTAATGTTAAGGTAAATGTATTTAAGATAATGTAATTTTAATGTTTACCACTGGTTTTTATTTAAAAGAACAATAAATGCATAATATTTCCATTTGTGTTAGTAATCTTGATATCAGTACTGACCAAAATAATCATGATGATAATGATTTGCATAATCACGCAGGTCTATTTTATTTATTTTAGAAAAGAAAGCAGGGTAGATGCATTTTCACACAAATTTTGGACCACCCACTGTATATGCAGTCCTTTGTGAAATGTCGGTCACTACCTTTCCACTAGTACAGCAATTTGTGTCCAGAGGAGATTCAGTGAGAAGCCCAAGTGAGTATATCTCTATCTTCGTCTGTATTTATGTAAGAGGGAATGACAAGGAAGAGGGTGGGTTTGGGTGGTACAATCCTATGTGACCCCCTCTTCTAATTCCCCCTCTGGTGAGGCAGGTTAAGCTGGAGAGAGTTTGTTTTCTTTTTATTAAACTGGCATTTGGGCTATTCGCATCTGTACTAAGGACTTTCGAACACCCTTTCTTCCTCCCACTCCAGCAGCTCGAGAGAGAGAGGGGCTGTACAAATGAGCAAAGGAGAGATACACATGGAGCGCTGGATAGGAAGCACATGTGCTGCTCCGTCCCCTGGGAGCAGCTCCACCCTTCACTCTCCCCTTTCTCCCGTTTTTTAAACCATCTCTACTATTCTCTTTCATCCTCTGTACGTTATATCCTTAGAGAAAATCGTGCTCTGCTCACTCTCATCTGCTTTTAACTCCTATTTTTGTGTATCCGTTTTTTTGGTCATCCATGCTCTCGAGGATCATCTAATTCCCTTTCGCCTTTCCCCCATTCCCCTCTTTCCTTACTGTCAGAGCCTTCGCTCGAGATTCCACACATGCCTTTAATTTGGGAGGGAGGGAGCCCAGGAGTGCAGCTAGCTTACAGCTCAGGAATTTTCCACCCTCCTTCCAATCTGCACATACGTTGATAGACCAGAGGGAGACGGAGGTGTGGGGCCACCAGTGGTCCAACCCGACCCCCTTTTGCTGGGATCCAAAACTGTGTTTAGTAAGTGGCCATCAAATGAAAGTGCCGGAAAGGCCATCAAAGCGATACGGAGATTGAGATTGAGAAATGTGGAAATGATTGGAAAAAGGAGAGCTTATTGAGTGATTTAGAAAGGAGGAGAGGGTGAAATGGAACAAGATGGCAGCTTGTGGAGAAGTGATGAGGGTGAAAGGGGGATGATGGTTTTGTGAGTTCATCCCAATTCTATGTACAAGAAAATGTCACGAACAATCAGGCGGCACATTGCACTGAATCTGAGGTGACCTTTTAGCTTTTCTAATAATTGCAAGGTCATAGGGTGTTACAATACATGCTGTTTTCAGACTACAGGCCATTTACAATAGTCTCCGCGGAATAAATCAGTGCAGAAATTGAAGTCTAGACGTCCACAGAAAGTGAGTTGAGGTGGCAGACAGAACTAATAATATCACATCTAAAGTGCTGTTATAATTCCCTATAGGAGGTGGACGTCAGACAGACTGGTGCAGTCTCAACTGACATGATTATGCTGTCATACATGTTATTTCTAAATTAATGTTTTAACTGAAATAAGTCATAGTTTTTTCACTCTCATGTCATTCCAAACCTAAACTAGGCTTATTGAAAAAATGTGTCTGTGGTCACATTTCTGCAAAATTACAAAAACATGCCTACACATACAATTCACTGCAGTTTTCAGCTGAAATTACCACGAGTGGCAGTAAAACACCTACAACTTCTATACCTATTCACATGAATTCTAATTTACATGGGAAGATTATCGATTAATAAAAAAGGTTTTTGCACGATTCCTTACACAATACTATATTGCGGCCTCAAAACACTTTTACCAAATGAATGATTGTATTGTTATTAACTAACGTTAACAAAGATGAATAAATACTGTAATACATGTATTGTTCATTGTTTGTTCATGTTAGTTAATACATTAACTAATGTTAACAAATGACACCTTATTGTAAAGTGTTACTGACACTTTTATATATATCTGTAGCTTTTCATTTTGGTGCTTTACAGACCCAATCCCCATTCACTTTAATTATAATAAAGCAGGCCAGAATATTCTTCAAAAACCAGAGAAGGAAGTAAATCATATGGTTTTGGATCGACATAAGTTTTAGTAAATGACAGAATTTGGATTTTTGGGTGATTTGCGATCTGTCTCTCTGCAAACAAGGGACTTTTCATTGTCCTCTCTAGAGTTGGTTTATTCAGGCTCCTCCAGGCTAAATATCTGCCTTTAAATAGAAAGACAGAGCTAAGTAATGAGCATATATGGTGAAATAAAGCAGTTTTTGGTCAGCTTTTGAGTTTGAGAGTCGTGTTTCAGTAGATACTGAGGAGGGAGAGGAAAATCCCTGAGAGTTAAAATAATAATTACAGGGGGCTTTGATTTGCACGATATTGCAGACGTAACTGGGTCTCCCTTCTTTTTTCAACCCCATTGAAATGCAGCAAAAAAAAGTACATTTCTCTCTGGTAATGACTACTGCAGTCTTTGGAAAAGGCTTTTATGTTTAAAGAACCAGTATGTGGGACTGAGGGACTGAGAGAGTGCTTTCATTTTGCTTTTTCTTCTTTTCACTTACTTGAGTCATTGTATATAATCATTATTTGCAAAATAATTAGTATATTAATACAGAAAGCAATTAATATCAGCTTCTATTATGCAGACAAGCAGTCTTGTTAATAACAACAGAGCCTTTATTATATTAACTGATGTTTTAGGCCTGGTGAATATGAAATGCTCTATTTTGTTCTGCGGCATAATTGCTAGATCATTAATTATCGATATATTATCAGATGACTTACAGATGAATGAGTATTTTAACATAACAGCGATGCCATAGATTAGATTACTATTCCACCGTCTTCTAGAAACCACATGAATTAAACATGCACCATAAAATCAAGAATCTCAAAAATGTCCTGGTATCATTCCATTATGAGTCTGTTTTTAAGACAGCTCACTCTCACCAGTGGCCAAGGAATCAAAACATAGGCATGTGCTGTGGAAATTAGGAAGTATGAAAGAGATTTTTTCCTCTTTTGGCTGGTGAGGATATCCAGAGCAGCCAGAACCCCATGGCTCTGATTAATCTCAGGTCCAGTAAAGTGAACAGCTCTCTGGAGCTCTTAATGACCTCAGGTCCGGGACGGAAAGCATTTGTTCATATAACTGTCAATTGTATTGTTTTTCCAGAGTTATTCTCAGTTTTAGTTCTATCAGTGCTGTCTATGTATGAAATCCATTTGAACTGTACTTGCAAGGCAGGGTGGTATTTATATTCCTCAGCCACTGTGGTTAGAGGTTTCTTTTAAATCAAAATTTAATTAGTTCTAAAATTATTCATTAAATCTGTAAAACTTTGCAGTTATTGCAGTCTGAATTAGCCTTAACATCCTTTATAACAACTCGGCCTTAAGTTTGCTGTTTGTTAATGAATTTAAAGCGGTAGTTCACCTGAAAATTAAAATTCAGTCATATTTTGCTCACCCTTATGTTGTTCCAAACAAGTGTGACTTACTTTCTTCTTTCTAAAGATTGCTGGGAATCAAACAGCACTGGAGACCATTGCCATTGTTCATCGTATGGACAAAGAAACACTGATAGATTTTTCAAAATGTCTTTGAAGTTCCACAGAAGAAAGAAAGTGATACGGTTTTGGAATGACATGAGGAAATTATTTGGGTACACTGTCCCTTTAAGATTAAAGTTTAAATGTGCAATAGAATATTCTATACTCAAGTCAGCCACTATGTCATCACAATATTTGCATACTGAATTTGCGTCTTGCATGTGGTTGCATATCGAATCAGCACTGCTCATGTTATCACTGTTCTGCCCTTATAAGCACTGCTTTTTGTGCAGAAATGCCTTGTTTGCTAGCGATAGTGTGAAGTAGATATTGATTTATATTTTGAAAGGTTTGACTAGAAGGATGTTCCATGCCATATTATTTTCCATGCGAGTCATGGTCTCTCTCATGCACCTATGGCATTGATATTTTCAGTTTCTGGTTTCCAAGATGGAAATTTGCAGCTGCAGTCCACATTGAAAGACTACATTTGGAGCATCTGTAAGAATCATGTGATGCAAGTGAACACACCATTCAAAAGTTTAGTCTTTTTAAAAGAAATGAATACTTTTGTTCAGCAAAGACACATTCAGTTGTTCAAATGTGACTGTAAAGCCTCTAAAATGAGCATTTTTATCAGGCTACTATGTTTAGGTTCAAAAATTTACACTAATGGCAATGTATAGGCCCTTTTCTATGCAAATAAAGTGAAATAACTGAACCTAAACATAGGAGCCTGATGAAAATGCTCATTTAAGAAGAAAATTTCAGACGGCACTTAGAGGATTTTGCATCTGAACTCTTCATTTATAAACAAAAGATTTCTGTTTCAAATAAATGTCGTTTTTAATATTCATCAGAGAATCCTGGAAAAGAGCATATCAAGCAGCACAAAAGTGTTTTCAATATTGATAACAATAACAAATGTTAGAAATCATAGAATGATTTCTGAAGGATCAAGTGACACTGAAGGCTAATGAAAATTCAGTTTTACAGGAATTTTATAATAATATTTGTATGTGTACTGTGTATATTTGTTATGGATATATAAAGAGACACAGTATATATTTTATGTATTTACATGTATATATTTATATTCATATAATTTATATTATATATAAATATATTTAATATATAAACATAACATTTTTCTGAAATATATACATGCATGTGTGTGTATTTATATATACATAATAAATATACACAGTACACACACAAATATTATGTAAACAAAAACTATTTATTTATTTTGGATGCGATTAATCGCGATTAATCATTGCCCAGCACTAATAATGATATAGAAGAATATTTTCAGTTGTAATGATATTTCACAACTGTATTTTTGATCAAATAAATGCAGCCTTGGTGAGCATGAGAGACTTTTTCAAACTTCTTTTCAAACTTTTGAACTGTTTCTCTAACTCTAGTACAAGCACACAACCAGTGCTTGTATGTGCTGTGTCTTTTTAACCTCTTTATCACGAGTAATCCTAATGCCTGGCCATCACCACACAGGCCTGACCCAAACCAACCAACCAGAGAGGTTAGATATGAAGGGTTAGGAAGGTTCAGGGGTTAATGCTGAGATCGTAGGTCATGTGCTCTTGTCTGGTTGGGCTTGTGTGGAAAGACCTGGTTGATTATTGCATGCTTCAGCAATGACATGCATTTCGCACTGATCTATGACTTTTTTTTCTTTTTTTTCAACCAGGTCTAGTTTGAGAGAGATGAAAGAGGCATAATCCACGAAAAAGACATAATGTCCAGTTATAAAGATAGGAATGGGTGGGGAGTAGCAATTAATCTCCAGCATTTATCTTGGCTTTGATTGCTTCAAGTAATTGTTTCTACAACCAGACCTACTAATAAAACATAATTACATCCAAATAACAATTTGAAATGATCTACAATCAAGATTAAATTTGTTGTTGGCCAATTATTGTTGATACAGAAATCACTAGGGGTTAATGGGTGGCCCTCAAAAACTGATTTTCTACTTCTCAAACTACAAAATGAACCAATGATACATTTGACATCATATATTACAATATGACCAGAATGTCAGATATTAAAATAAATGCATGCTTCTAGTCCGGTGTTAAGGAGCAGTTATGCCACTGTCCTGTGAGAGGCTCTATTTATAGTGTTGTGTTTTCTTGGTTGGTATCTGTGTTTATGATAAGGATGCAGATATCTTGTTTCCCTCGCTCATTATCTGTTGGAATGCAAACACATATCAAACGCAGCAACATTTAGACAACGGGTTGGAGGTGAACTGGGAATTCTTTGGTCATAGGAGGGGAACAGACTGTTAGCTCAGAGTTATGTAAAAGTCACACTTTGTCAGAGAGGAATTCCCAGACTCGAGGCAGTCACCGGCTGTTATTCCCACAGCGAGTATGTCAGGATGGGAGTCAGAATGGGAGGGGAGTGTTACTGTGAGGTCATTTCATGAAGTGGAAAGATGGGCTGGACTGAGAAACAAATGCTTACTGTAGATAATGGAAAACTTTTGTGAGCGCTAATGTAGAGAATTGCATATTTTGCCCATAAGTGGTTCCCTGTACTAATAAATGAGGTCTTATATCTTCTGTTTTCTCTCTTCGTCTTTCTCAAGTACATGCAAGCACACAGATGCTGCACTATCTGTGAATTCTTTAATCTAAAGATTCATTGTACCCAGTTCCCATTCTAGGACAAAAAAATGCAGTATTTTTTCTCAAACTGCAATTTTTCTTGCAGATGGTAGGCACACAGTTCATTCAATGACATTGATGCATGTTGTGCACAAAAATGGTAATCACTGGTCTTATTGGCTTTTTATGAGACTTTCAGGACAGGCGGTCGGAGCTTTATATTTCATGTTTTTAAAATATTTTCAAGCTTTTGCCTGTAAAATAATCAATACTTATTATTTTGGGATGCTAGAAATTTCCCCAAACATTTGTCTATTGTACAATAATTCATGAAGACTGCTGTTGCTTTTTTTAAAGTAAATATTTGGTCACATTTTATTTCAAGGTCCAATTCTCGCTACTAACAAACCATTACAACTTTTGATTCAATAAACTCCTAATTTGCTGCTTATAAATGGTTAGTAATGTGTTTGATAAATTTAGGTATTTGATAGGATTTGATTAGGGATGTAGAATATGGTCATGTAGAATAAATGCTTTATAAGTACAAATAAACAGCCAATATTTTAATAATAGGTATGCTAATAAGCAAGTTAATAGTGAGAACTGGTCCCTATACTAAAGTGTTACCAAATATTTCATGTAAATAATCGTCCAATTACATAGTCATAGAATTACTTGTTATATGATCTATTTTTCAATATTTTTTGTCTGTAAAATTATCAATAATTATTCCCCAAAATTTGATTGATTGATTGTCATGAGTGTTGCACAGTTATTTTAAATATTTTTTCATTTAATTGTAAGATTTTATACAGTAATTAATATCATATATACACATTGTGATTATAAAAGCTTTATCTATTTTTAATTTATTTTTTAAGTTTTGTCTGTAAAACAAAAAATAATATTACTTTTGCACCTTTCCACCACTATTTTTATTAGCAATTTTTAATTTTTAATTTTTTACAATCAATCATGAAGACTGCTGCATAATCCCCCATTCATATAATTTATATAATTTATATGACTGCTGCATAATCCCCATATAAATAGTGCATAATTCGTAGAATTAAATATTTTCAGATATAAACCCGCCCACTAAACAGCACATAAAAGTGAGCAAATGTTACCTGTCTGTCGGATCCTGTCTCCCTGTCTATGTGGGCGGCACTGCAATGTGGACCAGACTTTAGTTTGCCCATTCAACACTACCGGCATCCTAAATACCTGACGTGCTATAAAAACGAGAGCAAGAAAGAGGAAAATCCATCTAAGCGCAGTGATGCTATTCTCTGTGTTGGTGGTCTGGCTGGAGTTTGGCAGGAACTCACTGTGGTGTAGTCTGGGTGACCCAGCAGGTGGGTCTGAAGTAGTATAAACTCATAAGCTATAATATAAGCTTGGCATCACAGCTATACCCGCTCCTGGGATCCGACTCAGACGTAAAAACGAAATCATAAATACCCTTACTTTGCAGATTTCAGTCTTCCAACATGTGGTTTTGATCAGTGATGAGCCCCATCTGAGTAATACCTATATAATTAGATGTTTGATTTGATACAGCATACGGTAGTAAACCACCGAACAGTGCTAACCTCATCTTAGCAACTCAAACCAGAGCTTTGAAGCTTGTTTAAATCCATGCAGGCTTAGATAGCGTGCCTGTGCCATGTGAAAGCTGTATTAAGGTTTAAACTGCGAGAGATAGCACTGCTTACCTTTATCTGTGTGTGTGTGAGATCAGGTTTTACAAGGACTCCCCAAATCCTACCGGTTTTAAGAGCCGCATTCCCACAGCTCAACCTGCCCATGTGTGTGTGATTACCACACATCACTGTTTATTCGGTTTAGAGTGCGAAGGCTTTTCGTGATCTACCTGTTTGGATGTTTATAGGTGGGAGTTCTAGAGATTTTTATGACCTCCAGGAGCGGCAGAGAGAGAGAAAACTCTTCCTCTGAACCAGAAGATGCCCTGAAAGCCCATAAACTCATGCCACGCTAAACGAGCTTTTAAACACGCACCAAATATAAAAATTCCATAAAACCACCTCTTTTTTTTTTTAACAAAAATGGCCCTTTTTATAACTTTGCCAAAGGGTAAGATGTCAGGATGGAGTCTTTGTCTTTTTTTTTTCTTCTGTCTCTCCGTCTTTCTCCATTGTTTACACTGTCTTGCTTAGCTGGAGGAGGTTTCAAACCGCAGACCAGTGTGTTGCACTTGGACTAAAGCAGAGCAGCAACATATTCTCCCTCTCAGTCACATTCAAAACAATCCAGAAATCACTCCACCGGTGCTGATTATATTGGCAAGTCTTATAGCTCAGATCCACGCATAAAAAAAAAAAGAATAATGTGATGATTTTAAAACAATGATGATTTATAACGATGATATTATTTTAGATTAGCATCACACTATGGAAGTAGAATTACTCTGATCTCTATCTCTCCATCTCGCTCACACACCCTTTTCTAAACTTCTCCCAGCTGTTCTTTACACTGTAGTTGAGAAATGAATGTCTGACATGGTCTTCTGAGAATGACTATGAGTTATGACAGTCCTTGAGCAGGCGAATGCACTGTCTTTAGTTTTTGCTCTCCCCCCCCACACACTGTCTATCTCATCATATTTCAGTCAAGTGCACGTCCCCACACAAAGACTCTCTCTGGATTGAGTGCCGTGGGGGGGCTCGCTGTTTACCATAAGGCCTATTTTTGTTCTATTACGAACTTGACTTGTGTGTGATGCATACCAATGCTAATGTTTACTTTATGAATGAAATATCTTTTTGAATGAAGCAAGCTATTTTTGTTTGTTTTGAAATGGATCTGGTGATATATAGCTACTGGAGTCCAAAAGTTGTCCGTTTCTATTTTAATGCATTTTTATATAATAAATGATATTATCTGCATAACTCTTTTGCTTTAATGACAGCAGGACTCAAGCAAGAACTCCAAAGGTTTTCATATGGTTAGTGTCATGAATTTATATATCTGATTAGTGATTTAGTCCTATTTAAAAATAAATAAATAAATAAATTGTTTTTCATCACAAACTTAAAAAAAAAAAATACATAAAATATAAATATTGATTTTTATAGATTTTTCCGATAGATATATATAATACATTTATATATTTTTAAAATATATTACAATTTTATATTATACATTTTGACAGTTAATGTACTTCAAATTAAACACATTAAACACGTGAAACTAAAATTGTTTTTAAAATTATACATTTTTATATTTATGTATTGAGATTTAAACAATATTATATATGATATTATATACATTTTTGACAGATAATTTACTTGAAATGAAACACAACACAACATTTGACATTTTTCAAAATTCTAAAACATAATTTCCAGGTTTAAATTAAAACATATCCTATGTGCACATAAACACACACACACTACAGTTGCTTTACGTGTGGTGAGTGTGATTCAGGGAGTGTTTGGGTGTGGACTTGGAGAATTATGGTCAAGTTGTTTTGTAAGAGCACTTCCAGGAAAAGAAAACAGTGGCTGCAGAAAAACCGATTCCTGAAAATTAAGCACACGGCCAAATGAAGCCTCGCTTGAAAATGTCTTGCATGCACACATGTATCATGCATCTTTAAACTGTCAAGTCCTCTGATGTGTGAATGTTTGATGTTCACTCAAGATATCTGCTTCTTTTTCTGTACTTCTCTGAAAGTGAAGGAATACTTCACGCTCTTTCCTTCTCTCTTCATTCATTTAATGATGACAGAAGGAATGATGGTGATGTCTTGAGGTTCAAGGTTCAGTCCACCAGAGAAAAACCCATTTGTCACGGGTAACATACGGTTCAGTGCAAAAAAGCCACGGGGTTATTAGCTAGTCATACTAGCGTGTGTCATCAACCCTCCTGATGCTCAGGAATTTTATCTTCCGTTCTAAACACACAGCTGTGCTAAAGTCCTCCAAAATGTGTTTTTAACTTTTAAACGTAACATTCTTAATTTTTCACCAGCATGGAATGCAATGTTTTTGTGTTCCTGTTTTGTTTAAATGTACATTGTTAGGCTCCAGATGGCGGTTATCTTAATGTCTTTTGGCTTTCGAGACCTTCACAATGCACTCCCTTCTTTTCCCTGTGCTCACTATCTATCCTTCCCCTTTCTCTTACCCCCCTTTCTTATTCTCTATCCTGTTTTCCTTTAACCTGTGTGTATGGAGAGACAGAACTGTGAGATATCACTCGCAATTCAGCCTTGGTCAGTTTGACTGTACAGTAAACAATTGCACCATTACATTTATGTCCTTCACAGATACTGTCTCACCGAATAAGACCCAAAGCAGTATACTTACAGTATTTGTTAGTGGCAAATGTAGCATTATGACTCTCTGCTCTCATCAGTCAAGCACAGACCGACAGATCAGAGCTTAATGTTTGTATTTCACAGTCTGTTAACAGTCTGCACAGTCCATGTGTGAAAGTGTGCGTATATTTGTTCTTGTTAATAAGCTTTTGAGTTGAAGGGAGGCAGTGAGTGTGTTTTAACAGTGCAGTGGTACTGAAGCTCAGACTGCCTTGTAAACATGATGGTGCTCCGCACCCATACGTCAGAGCACACAAACAAAGGGCATGAACCAGATACAAGAGCACACACACTGCAAAGTCTTGTAAAAATCTCATAAAATGAATGTGGCTTGCATGCAAAGTGAAATTAAGCTATGAAACTATGCCGCTTTTTCCATGACAGTATGTTTAGGGTATACTGTGAGTAATAACAAACAAGCTCTTAAAGGTAAAGTGACATTTCTGAACCAGTACCCGTTTACTAGCTCAACTGGGCCATAACAACAGTAACCCAACCAGTGGCATGGTTTTGCAATGTCTGGTTATTCTAATAATGGTAGATGTATTGAAAACTAGGGATGCACAATATAGCGGGACCATTTCAGTTGCTGTCCAGTATTAAATTTGAAATATTATTGTTTATTTATCAGTATACCTGCGGATATTGCAAATTTAAAGGGATAGTTCACCCAAAAAGAACAAATCTGTTATCATTTACTCACCCTTATGGATGTGGGTAACATAATAGTTGATGGTAGCAAGTATTTTTTTCATACTATGAAAGTCAATGGTTTCCGTTAACTATTTGTTTACCCACATTCTTCAAAATATCTTCTTTTGGTGTTCAACAAAAGAAAGCAATTCATACAGGTTTTGAATGATATGAGGGGAGTAAATGGTGACAGAATTTTCATTTTTGGGTGAACTGTCACTTTAATTGTTCATTTTCAATTGCCCTTTTTTGTTTAGGTAATCTTTGCAGTCACTGAATACACAATTAAAATGATTTTATTTTTATTTTATTAAAATTTTTATTTTTAATTTAAAATGGTTATTTTGTAAACATTGATGTAAGCTTGGTGCCTGTGATGCAGAAAGTACACATATCATTCACCCAAAAAATCTGTCATTAATTTCTCACTCATGTCGTTCCAAACCCGTAAGAAATTTGTTCATCTTCAGAACACAAATTAAGATATTTTTGATGAAATCCGAGAGCTTTCTGACCCTGCATAGACAGCAACGCAACTGATATGTTCAAGGCACAGAAAGGTAGTAAGAATATTTTATAATGATTAAGATACTTGGTTCAACCGTAATTTTATGAAGCCATGACAATACTTTTTGTGCGCAAAGAAAGCAAAAATAACGACTTTGTTCAACAATTTCTCCTCTTCCATGTCAGACTTTGATGCATGTTCACAACATGTGAGTAAGTAACTAATGACAGGATTTTCATTTTTGGGTGAGCTATCCCTTTAACTTCATAAGCCTGTATCTTGTTATGGTACTCAAATTTATTCAATTTGATATTTCTGTTCAACCTATATCCCTCCGGATTGTTCAGTTCAAATCCAGCAAGAATTATAGAAAACAAAAAGTGTATCAGAATCAGAGAATGAGAAAGCTTATGGCATATATGCACTGATCTTGTTGTATCTCTAGTTTGTAATTGCAATGGGGAAGGGGAACCTCCCCTTTTTATGGCTTTTATATTAATATTATACTTTATGTTGGCGGGTGGAGTCTGTGTGGGATATATTAAGTGAGCTGCACTGTCTCTGGTCAGTCTGATAGCCATCTATGCTTACATCAGGCCGAACTGCTGTCAGATGCTCAGCATTGCTTGCCTATTACAACAGGAAGGATTTCGTAATCAGCCACTGGCACGTGGCTGTTGGTCCCATTCCAGAATCCTTTCACCACTGGGATGATTGTGTTTGCTTATTGCCTTTCTCTAAATGAACAGGCCTTTTTATCATTTTTCCATGACTTAGATACTGACAAATACATCAAAAAATGCTAATCATGACATTTGGCAGAATGACGATAAGAGATGTATTAGTTTCAGAGAGTCTGTGATTGTTTTGCTCATATATACATATCACATTTTCATGCATATGATGCCTTTGATGTTCAGTGCTTGTCTATCAAGGACAGCAGTTGGGTTTTCATATTCCACAGTGGAATGGCAGTTATGTAATAACGTGCACCGGCACAGAATTTCACGGTGGCAGATGACGAATCCCCGAGGACTTCGATCACTCTCCTAGCTCTCAGTTCAATGTGTCTCTGCACTTAACAAGACATGACAAAGTGTGCTGAGGATCTAGGTCAGCTTTTTTGAGTTTTCTACTATTCTTCACTCTCTGTGTGCATTAGACATACGATGCGATGATTAATTAGATGACATTTGGCTGGAAATTCAACTGCGATTTTAGATTTTATCTTGAATTCCTTGTATAGATTCAAACTAAGCCATCTCTGCACCTCCCTGATGTGTTTCATTATAGAGTACTCTTGAACAGAAGTTCTCAGTATGAGGCTGTGGGCTTGTGCTACATCAAAGTAGATCAGCATGAGCCCTAATATCAACAGCTGGCAGCTGTTCGCACAGGCAGTTCAGAGGTGAGTGGGTTCTACATGATCCTCATATGTTTAATGCAACCCCTCTGCCACACCAGTGGTCCATCATACCTCATGATATCCAGATGCCCCAGCTGAGGTGGAAACATAAACTAGGCCCCGCCTTTAGTCTCTGATCTGATGCCCTGGTCCACACCCAGCACCCTTTTTGTGGCTGAAGGGATACTGCAATTTTTCTCTTTAAGCATATACTTATTGCCTTTTGTCAGCACAGGTGGTCGCCAAGGCTTCAGTTGTTTTATAGATCTGTTCTGGTTAAGGTGGAGAAAAATGAGTCTTTGCATTGGAGAAGATCTAATTATGAAGTATATGTTTGGCAAATACTGGTGTTTACATTCAGTTCAAATCATTTTGATTATCCACTAATTGTGTGATAAAGAGTCTGATTAATAGATGATATTAATTTGTGGGGGGTTTTTTTATATAAATTTTTGTTTGTTTGTTTGTTTAATACAATTCCCATTATATCCTATTTACATAGCCTTTTGTTTGTTTTGTGTCATTTTATCCCTCTATTAATATACATTATTTTTAAAAAAAAGAATGTATATGAATGCATATGTACTGCACATACATATACATTAATCCAGTTTTGGCTCATGATCCTTAAACAAATAAATAATATTTTTTTATTTAATAAAATAAAATAATTTTAAAATTATCTAATTAAATAAAAATATTTAATGTTAGATTAATACCATATAATATATTTATAATATGAATATAAATATTAATGCAATATTTCTGTGTTAAAATTTCCTTTTGTTTACCCAGTTTATTTCAGTTTGGTCTCTCAAACAGACTATTGTGTCATAAATCATGGCTTTTCTCATCCCACAAGCTTTTTTTTTTTTTTTTTTAACCTGAAGGAAAAATTGACTACATGAGATAAAAATAGGAGTACCATAACAGATGTGGAGCAAACAATGCCTGTTCTTCAGACAGCAGCAGTATCCTGCTTAATTTAGATGGAGGACTTTCCAAGTTTCCAGTGATGGACAAGTGGCATATAACAGCATAACAAGTTTGCCATTTAAAGTGACTAATAGCTGGGTATTTTGTGAACATATGAACTGAAATGATTTAAATCTCCAATTCAAGTCAAATAACAATGATTAACCATGTGGTCTTAAAGCCTAATGTGTCAAACAAAATTAGTTCTGTCAACAATAACAGCATTGCTGCCTTCAATCATCACTCAAACTTGTATGCAAATAAACTAGGCCAAAATATCTCAAAAATGTTCCCCTTGGTTTCTCAATTTCCTTTTTAACAGACTTACGTGTCAACAACAATCAGTGTGGAGACAGTCAACCCGTTTCGGTCAAACAAGTCTGAGGAATGGATAACTCCACGACCTGGTATTTGGCTTTGCGGTGGCATGGGTCCAGTCACCACAGGCCATTCTGCAATCCCTAAAATAGTCACTCCAAATTATAGGTTCACTTTGGACCCGAAAAGTGCAGAGCCTGATTTCGGTGGATGTTAAGAATATGTCTACGAACACTGGTGGTTATTCCAGCAGATCTGCGTTTGGAAACTTTCTTTTATGCAATTAAGGAACTAGCGAACCCCTGCAATGTTTTCCAGCTTAAAACCACAAGTCTGTATTTTGGTGTTTTATTCAGTCTGGCAGAATGTCTACGGGAGAGCCACAGCATTGTAAGGTATGTCAGCCCACAAACACCTACTTTATCTTTAAAATATAAAACTGAGATTAGAGTCCATTTGCTTTTGCATTTAGTTTGCATGTAATGCAATTACAGATCACAAGTTTTCAATCTTTAACATTGTAGATGATATAGTCTGGTCAAGCAGTTGAGGTTTTCATGCTTCATATGTATAACGGCGCCCCCTTGATCTATTTACAGATTAACTGGAAGCCAATTAAATAATCTGTCTGACAGTTTCTAGTTGACAGGCTGTAAATGCCAAGTGAACCAGATCAGAGCCGAGCAGACAGTCCAAGGTGAAGCACATTGGCCAAGAGGCACTGAAACCTTGAGTGGTAGACAATCTCTCTGTTCACCACGCCAAGTTGTGTATGTGTATGATTGAGCTAAAGGGGCTGGAGCTATGCTAGCTATCACAGCTGATTGATTGTCCTCCAAAGCCCATTACCTTGTGTTCTGTTTCAGGCTGCCAAGCGTCTCCCCTTTGCTCCTGTTCACACTGGCTAAGCAAAACATTTCAACACTTCAGCTGATATTAATTAGCAATCACTTAGTCTGTATGTCTTATGTAATTTAATATAATACATTGAACATATTCTACACACATCCAGTATTCAGTTTAATTTATTATGCTAAATATATATATATTTTATAATGATGGTATGCCGTTTACATTTCTTAAAAATGCTATAATTTCAGACCGATATTTTCAATGAGAGACTGATCCACATTAGATTTAAAATATATACGTATATGTCTTGAGATACTGTTTTTATTGGACACAGCATTGCTTTAACTCTTATAATGGTTTCCAGGTGCACTAATATTCATTAATTATTAGACTTCTTGTGGTTGATTTATTCAATCCGTGTAGGTATTTATTCGAATTTCCACATATCCTCAAAGGAAAATTTTGTTTCATAAAAAGGACACCGGTACACCAGATTTGACCTCTTTTTGTACAAGCTATGACTTTCCTTAATGCTGTTTATCTGAACTTTAGTGGAAGGGAGGCAGACTTAAACAATGGCTAGATTTACAGGAAACAAATAAGCAGTGACTAGGTAATTTAAAGGCGGTTGGAATTATCATAAACATCGAAGCGGTTGAAGGTCCATGACCTTGAGAGTAACTTCAGCAGATGTGTAAGTGCAGAGTGACCTCACAAAACAAACTTAATGATTTCTCTGGAAACACAAGTAAACCACAGCTCAGATCAACTCTGGTGATTTCAAAATGAGAAATAAAAAGGGAGCATGCATTGAGACTCCAACAGCCCACTCCCATTCCAAAAATCTTGTGTGGATTCTGTTATATGTAACATCTGTGTCAATATTATTAGATCCGTCAGCCTTTTGCGCTTTTAAATTGCTCAAAGCAAACGGGTTTCCATCTGCGAATGGTCAGCCACGAAAACACTCAGGTATGGGGGAGTGTGTTTGTGTGTGTGTGTGTGTGTGTGTCTATGTGCTACTGAACTAACATGTAGCATCCAAGGAAATATTTTAGCCCACACTTTCCTGGAACTTGACTTGAATTACTGAAGGGTTGTGAACAAACAACTAGAAATGCCTTGATTTCAAGGATTAAAGCAATAAATTTACTGATAATTGATCATGATGTCTATCCAGTCTGTTATCAATGAAGAACCGACTTGAGGCTTTGTGCAAATTTAGAGTAAAACAGAGTAGTACTGTGCGCTACTGTATACTGTAATGCTATTTACTGTTTACTACAGTGCTCAAAAAACAATTACAGTAATTTGCCAACTTCCACTTGGAAAGATTTTCATTTATCACATGGGACACTGTAAAGCAAAGGCACTGACTTTATTTGATACAGCCCTTTCCCTCTGATACTCACCAATCTTACCTTTCTGATGGGCCTCTTATTCACATAGTCATTGATTGGTTCCTCTCCCTGGCAGGCCATCCTGTATGTTACTGCTTACAAACACTTTGTAAATATATATGGCAAACTTACTGACTTTAATATGAACTCACTATCCTTGGCAATACTATTTCAGATGTCTTCCCTGATAGCACATATACATCACGGAGACGTGTATGGTGTCTGGATGTACATCTGCAAGATGTCAAATAGATGTTTGGATATTTATGAATAAGAATGTATGTAAAACTGATCAGATGTTTGTAGCACAGCAGATACTTTCCAGATGAAAATCTTTAACAGACATCTTGCAGACGTACGTGTGCTATCTGGTTTTTTTTATTTCTGATATTAAACTAATAGATATTCTGTACCAAATTGATTAACTATTAAAATCCGCTGGATTAAATGCTAGTCAAATGTATTAAAGTGAATAAGACTAGGTGCAAATGAAAAGTTTTAACTCCATTATGAATTACTTTTCATTTAAAGTAACTGAAGTAAAAAGTTACAAACATGAATAAAATGAATAAAAATGTAATATATTATTAATTCAAAGTGTACCTCCTTAGGACCACCTAAACCCAGACCAAGACCGACCAGCACTCCTCAAATTCATTTGAAAGATCCACATTTACTGTGAAATGTCTTGAAAAAATAACAATAAATGTCATTGCAGGGGTGAATTTTATTATTTATTATTTTATAGGAATTTTCCTTTTAAATTGGCAAACAAATACATTTACAAGCTAAAAACAACTTAACCATCTTTATTCAACACTTATTTTCTATGTTTTATCATAAGACTAACATACTGTATTACTATTCTATTGTAAGCAAAAAAGCGAAACATTCAACATTTAAAATGCATAAAATTGTAAATACCCAAGATATACACTGGCTGTCAAATGTTTAGAACAATTTAGAATAATTAAGATTTTTTAATGTTTTTGAATGTTTCTTTTGCTCACCAAAACTGCATTTATTTGATCAAAACATTAATACGGTACAATTTTATTACAATTTAAAATAATTCTAAATTATTCAGTAATAATAATAATTGAGCTCTAAATCAGCATATTAGAATGATTTCTGAAGGATCGTGTGACTGGAGTTATGATGCTGAAACTTCAGCTTTGATCACAGCAATAAATTACATTTTAAAATTTATCACAAGAGAAACCATTGATTTAAATTGTAATAATCTGTCACAATAATAATACAGTTTGTACTGTATTTCTGATAAAATAAATGCAGTCTTGGTGAGCAAGAGATTCTTCAGAAACATGAAAAATCTTAATTATTTTAAACGTTTGACCCCTGCAGTGTACAATACCCACAGAACTCCTTCAACAAAACAACAGAATATAATAAATACAAGCACAACAGTAGCCTAACAAAAGAAATCAATATAGAAATATGTTATTAATTGCATTTGTAAGATTTACATCCAATCTCATGATGTTCACAAAGACAATGCACTTGCAATTTAGTGATATCTACACAGTTGTGGTCTTGACCAGTCTTGAAGTAAAATCCAGAGTCCTCTTAGTCTGAGACCAAGACTAGACCGAGTCCAAATGCAGTCGAGACCGAGACGACACAAACTCCTAAACTGGTCTCGAATTCCCAGGCTGGTTTTAGTGTGGCTGCCCAGCTTGAAGAGTAACACCCTTTATCTGGTCGAAGCATTTTTTTCTTCTGGATAAAAAAGTGATCTAGTATATTTAGATGTTTGTTTACACTTTGTCAACATTATTCAACAGTTGTAGTTATCAAAGATCATATGTTCAGCCCAGCATGAATAAGCCAGTATGGGTTTGTGTAATAGTGGGATGGGATGGAGTGGGTGGGGTATGTTACAGTCTCGTCAGTAAAAGTTTACCCACACGCTGGGAGGAACCATTCCCCTCGCCAGCCGACCCACACAAGACACATTTGAGCTGAATTCTCCCTCTCCTCTGCACAACCTTTCCCTCAGATATGCTCAGCACAGAGCGGATTCAACACACTACATCACGAACTAAACACGGACCTCGAAAAGAGCACATCTCAGGTACGTGGACATTACATTTTACCGAAATATATGAACCTGTGAGAAAATAAGACTCGTTGACGAGGCTTTCTTGTAGACCCTGCAGAATTAAACGCGATTTCAGCTGCTGACGTTAGTAACACTGACCCGTTCAATAAACGCAGGGGATGAACTTGCGAGATAACGGGCTCCTGCATCTATCGTCCCGTAGGCTAATGCCCCTGCATCTATCACAGAATAAATGACCGCGGATACCGCTGGAATGATATTGAGGACTGAGACGAATTGCATTGATGATTATCAGCTAATTTGTTGCTTTCCGCTGTGGGAAAAGAAAGAAAACACATACTTCAGAAGGCAGACAGCTTGCTGCTTGTCTGTGAATTGTGTGCTTAGGGGTCGGGCGCAGTGCGCAAGATGTGTGCTACATTAGCGAGGTAAAGGGTGAAATGAGCAGATTGTGTAGTGCAGAGGAGGGATGCCATTATAACTTTGATGTCAAGTTATGTGCACACGGATTCACTGTATCCTATTACAAAAGTGCTCAAATCCACAGCTAATAACAACTGTTTCTTTTTTTAATGCTTCAAACATTCATGTTTCACTATACACGCACGCACCATTTATTTGGTGTTACTGGTGTAATCCAAAAATAAAGTAAAATATAAAATTAAAATAAAATGTGGGGTGTGGGGGTGTTGTCTAGCCTCCTAATTATCCTATATCTCTTACATATTTTACATATTAACAGGTTGTGTTTTAACTTTTTTCAAACTTTTTAATAACCATAAAAGTTAGATTATAGACTTTATGCGCCAGAGAAACCAGCACGAGCCATCTTTAAAATGTTGTTTTTGAACTTCCGTTTTTGTGGTAGCTTGCTCTGTAGCCTATAGCATAATTAAGTGGATTTACTTGAAAGCTATCATAAGCATTGTAATATTTGAAACGGATGTCATAAATGTCAGTAGATCGGGAAGATCTTAAAACGAAAAGTTAATTCATAAATTCTTAATCTTACCTTAATGCTGTGGAAATGCAAACCGGAAGACAGAAGACAACGAACGCAGCACTGAAAAGGGGCGTGGCTACATTATTGGCGGTAAAAATAGACATAACGCAAATCGCGTTTGTCGGGAGGTAACCATAGCAACAGTGGTCTGCGGGAACGTTATTCGTTAGGAACATTAAAAATACAAGTATTGCCATTATTTGAAACTTATTAGCATACAGCCTACAAAGTTTAAAAATAAAAAGTTGCTGATTTGACTGGGGGCAATAAGAAAACTTGTGTGGTAAGATGAAGTTGACATTCCTGAAAACAATGCGCTTATGGCCTAAATGTGAATGGAGATCTGGCAGCTTCTATTGGTTGTGTCAGCAGTTGTTGTTAAACTGTTCAGACAAACAGCCTCCTGACGTGTTGACACCGGCTGAATAGTGAATAACATCAAAGGGCATGTGTCTCACGTGCAGAGGAAGCGACCTGTGTGAGTTCACGGGATGCGAAGAGCGAGGTGCGAGGTCAACAACTCTGCGCCGGATGGTAACGCCACTCAATTGGGAAGCTACTGTTCAAAAGCAGAGCTGCTTTTGCTGGTGCTTTTGACCTTGTGTATTTGCCAGAAGAGTCTGGGTTAGAATGTGCTGTTATTTGTGTGAAGTGTTGTTTTGTGATCAGAATGGAATTGGTACAATGTATAAAAGGCCTTTTTATTGCCAAGGTCCTTTTTGGAGGCTGTTGGAAAGGAACTATTGAAGCAGGCCTGACCTCATGTGGTTTACAGATTTTTATTTTCAAAAGCAAGAATTTTGTGGTTATTTAAAGCTGTGGACGTTGGAAGCTGTTGTAAAAGGTGAAGAAACAAAACAAATGGTCGCTCACGATAAAAACTGTGAATAGGTCAAGTTGAGGCCAGAAGGATCAAATGTTCAAATTATCAAATGTAATTTTGGTGAAAGATTGGCAGTAGACTAAAAGACATAACTAGAAAGATAACTATAACGATAATATAACCACACCAAGGCATGTTATTGTTTGGTGGATTCTGATTGGCCGTCAATGTTTTTATCATCCAGCAGCTGAAAAAAAAAAAATTGTTCTGAAAATGATTCCATTAGCATTTCACTGTGTTATTATTGTTATAGCTAATTACAACAATTAAAACGTAATAGTTATTGTTATAGTTATCGTCCTTGGTGAGAATGGACCTTAAGCCTACATTTCATGTATATCAACATTCTACCACTCTCTAGTTATTGTTTCGTCCATTGAAAAATGCATACCAGATGACTACTGAAGATATTTTTTTTTACACAACTTCATCTTCACCAAGTAGCACGGAACTAGGAACATGTACATTCAAAGCTGTCTACTTAAGTATTCCTTAAGTCTAAAGAAACAAGAGGGCAACGGAAGGGCAAAAGAGGAAGAGAGCTGAATCACAGAGCATCACTTATCTAGTGGTACGTGGAGAAAGACTGGAGTCTGTTTCCTGGAAATGTGGAAATGTGCTGATACCGCTGGCTCACACATGCAGTTGGTCACAAAAGGGAATTTCGAATGAATTAAGTGGTGAGGGCTGTTCATTACCAAGCAGACTGATGACATTATTCTTTCCTAGTCTAAAAAACTGCCCAGTTAGTCATTCAGATGTATTAGATAGTAATTTCAGTGGAATGTTTGGCCCTTTGCAGTTTTAATTTTAAAGTGTAGTTTCATTTGTGAACATCCATAGAGTGTACAAGTTAATGAATAGTTGTCTCATTCAGAAAACAGAATATTTTCACAATATCCTTTGTATTAGCATAGTGCAAATCATTGCATAGGTTCATGTGCAGATCGTGAATGATTTCACTTTTATTTCGTAGTAAATATTTGGCCATTGCTCATTCAGAAAATAGATAACATCAATATGTTTTGCTTTGTTTTTTTCTTTTCAGTTCTTGCCTATTGGAAACAAAAGAACTCTTGACACATTTGTTTTATTATTATTGGAATGGTTGACCAAAAAACTTTTTTAGAAACCTCACCTCAGGACAATTCATCAAAAACTAAGTTCTATATATTACTAAACTACATGAATCAATTGCAGTAGTTTGAGTTTCTACATATTGGTAGACACAACATTCCCCCACAAATTCCTTATATATTGCATAGTAATGAAAGATGGTGGACCAACAATTTAATTGCTTTAAGATCAGAAGCTTTTTGGTTGTGATAAACATTTAACAAGCAAATTGCAACCATCTGCAGATGAAACAGTGCAATGAAATAGCAGCCAAATGGTAATTAAAAGAGATGCAGGGTAAAGGATTGGTATATAGCCCTTGCGTATGATGAAGTCATACATTAGAGGCCTTAAACTCATATGGAAAACAGATGGACTGCTGAACTTTCCTATATGCTCCTGTATGGATTCTTCTGGTCAAATGCATTAGCCAGAGATGATTAAGCTCAGGGGAGGAATAGAAACCGATAAGAATCACTGGTCAGCTTTTTTTTTCCTTTTCTTAATTATAACAGCAACCTTCTGCACTGTTCAAGGTTTGAAGGGCATGAGCAGAGGTAGCACTGCATATCATGTGTTTTTACTTTGTTTATTTGTAAATACTAAATTGTAGGTAATTATTTTACCATCTGTAGTCACCAAGTTTTCCTGTCTGCGCTTTTTACACAGTGCTGTTTGTTGAAACGTCTCTAAGCTTCTTCCCCTTCATTTGAGATCATATTCTTTGGCAGGATAAGAGCGTAATTAGCAGAATGCTTATGTATGCCAGTCCTTTGATCAGAGTGTTTTTAACTGATAAACCTTGTCACTGTCATCTCTCTGTAAGTCAAGTCTCCTTACTCTAATTATGTACAGCCATGCGGGTTAGTTCATTTGGATCCCTGTTGTGAGTAAGTCTTATACTTATCGTCAGTGTTAAGAAAATATTTGTATAAGTTGTATTCTGTGTTTGACTGTTGCTTTTTATAAGCATGCATTTGTAGCCGTCCTTGGTCAAATCATTGAACCTGCTATAAGGCCTAACACAACCATTTTTTCCTCACGGATAAATTGTTATAATACATTCTTGTTGGATCGTCTTCCTCAAGGCCTTTGTGCTTCCTGTCATAAACCAAGACAATTGGGGTACAAATCACGAATGTCTCAAATGACATTGAAAAATATCACCCATTAGTGACTGTCACAGGCATATATTTTAATGGACATATAAATTTTGATTTGTTCTATTGGTCATTCAAGTCCTGACCATTCTGTTCAGTTTAAATTGCCACATTACTAGCACAAGACACAGAGAAGCAGTTGACCTTGAAAGTACGTTCACGCATTGATACAAAGATCCCATTTTGAGCTAACACATTTCAGGATTGGGAGAAGAAAAACGGCATTATGCTTTTAAATGTTTAGTTAGGTTTAAATGGCGAGCAGATAAACTTACCCAGCATGGCCCAATAATCTAATTTCTTCAGGAAACTGTTTTAAATCTGATCAAAGAAATTTTATTAAGATGGCATGTGGATTTAGATTTTACACATTCTGTTGTAAATAAGTTCTGTACTCTTTTAGTAAATTATGAAATTATATGGAGAACTGTGAACTGTACTGTAGGTTTGGCACTGTGGTTAGTCCCAGCCTGGAAAAAACATTACTTCCTGCTTTGATGATACTCTGGTCCTCTTGCCAATTGAATTACCAGACTTTGAAAGCATTTCTTTAGTGTCGCCGGTGACACCATACTTGTAGTCTATTGTTTGAAAACTCGCTTTTCAAAGAAAGCAAAATGGCCATCTCCATGGCCACAGCTCAAACAAAACAGGAGCTGATTAATGTGTTTTTCCTCAAAAGATGCAGCTTAGGTCTATCACATGTAAAAATAGAAGCATGAATAATTTGACGGCAGCTATGACCATCACACCCTTCAGAAAACACCCAAAAGCACTGACATCATCTGTGAACACTAAATTAACTTTAAATACATCTTTCTTTACTTCCTCTATTATTCACAGTACATCAGCATTACCTTCTGTACTGCTCTTAAAACATCTTAAAATCAGTATTTTGGTGCTAATAATATTGTTGACTGCTGTACGACAAACTGCTTGTTTTTTTTCCCCATATTGTTACACTACCAGTTAAAAGTTTGGGGACTGTAATGCTTTTTTACTGTTTTAGAAGAACGTCTCTTATGCTTATCAAGGCTGCATTTATTTTGAACTATTATTATATAGCAAAGCTGAATTTTCAGTGTCACGTGATCCGTCACAAATCATGCTCATTTGCTACTCATTTCAGTTCGGAAGAACAGAATTTATCCGAAACAGATTTTTTTTTATAACAATGTAAAAGTCTTTACTGTCATTTATTATCAATTTAATATATTCTTGTTGCGGAGTGAAAGTATTAGTTCCTTTTTAAAGAAATTGTACTGAAACTTTTAAATGATGGTGTGATTTACGTGTGTACTGTTTTGTTAAATACTATATATTTATTCATTGTAAATGTAAAGCACCAGCACATTTTCATGTATTACTGTTGACCCAAACCTAAGCCTAAATTAGACTAAATATATTTCCACTCTAAAAATATGTCCACTCTAGAGGAAACCCACTTCAGAGATATGTTTCCTTCTCATACTGTACGTAGCCTGTAAGATTATATAATCTTATATATTGGTTTGTAGCAGAGAATGGAGACTTCTAGAACTTATCCCACAGCCTACAAGAGGCACTAAGAAGGACAAATGAATGGGTGAACTGGAGATGGGAACAAACCATGCAGATGTTTGCCGGGCTACTTGTTTAGAACCAAAGTCAAATTCTGAAGGCCTATGAGTTGTGACTGACAGAATGATGATATCTAGATTCCAAAAGCTTTTCCTTCTGTTTTGGCTCTGTCCTCTTAGTATCAGTGTCTGGTTGACAGGCTTATTCAATCCCTATGCCCCATCCCTTGAAATGTGCACATCCTCAGGAAGCAAAGGTCAACTGTGGTGATGTCACATTGTTTACGATGAAGAGCCTGTTGTACGAATGTGTACACGTGCTTGTTAAGGGACGGCGTAGGAGTTCCATGTGGATGGACTGAACAATGAAGGGGTGAGGCTCTGAAAGAACTTTTTATAGGACAGGGTGGACATTGTATTGTTTGTTATAAAACTTGTTTTTGGTTAACCGTGGACACTCAGAATCCCTGTTTACATTTGACTCAGTGACAGAGATGATGCCGTGTCATGGTACAGTGGCTGTGCTCTCAGGCTTAATATTGCGTTGGCCATTACGTGCATGTTTATGGCAGTTATTAGACAATCTGTGCGGAGACATTAGTCTGATGAGGTTGTTCATCATGAGCTTCATCGCAGTTGTTCTGTCAACATGAAATCAAAACTGACCTTATTTACTCTCTAATGCATTGTTCCTGGTCTTATTATGCACGATTCATTGGTTCACGTTATTTGAAAGAAAACAAAATGTTGTCTTTGTAATCCTTCGTCAAAATGTAATGACTTGCTCCGCCTATGAAATGACATTCCTCCGGCTCTTCACTTTTACACTGTCCGGTCAATTCCCAGTTAATGGTCCTTAGGTTTGGTGTACATCTTAATCACACTTTTCCACAAAAACTTTGATAAAAGTTTAGCAAAACAATCTGAGTCAAGTGAAAATATGCTGTGCCTTTGCATTAGGCTCTTTTGGTCTTTTTTCTTTCACAAACATACCACAAATCTGACTAAGTCTAAGAATAAAGAGTTGACACCAAACTGTCATGGCGGCAGCTCTGGGCTCCGCAGGCCTGCTGGTGAGGGGGGCGCGAGGCGGGCCAAATCTAAAAATGTGTGATTCATTTATGAGGGAAGGCAGTGCTGGCTCCACAGGCATACCTTACAGTCTATAGAGGAAAAGAGTTCAGTCTCGTCTGAGGTAAGAGGCCCAAGGCCTTTATGAGTTATATCTTTAGCATTTAGCTGCGAATAAAGGATTTCACAGGAAGTGAATGGCACAAAGAGGTGGTCTTCAGCATTTATCGCTGGAAAAAGAAATCTGAAGTTCTTGATATCTGAGTTGAATCAAATGATTCACTGTTATTGTGGCGTTTTGGCTCAGAAAACCTTATGACATCACTTGTCTGCCTTGCGATTGTTCATTTTTAGCTTGCGACATGTGTTAGCCATAAAGCAGGTCATTAATAAAAAAAGCAAAGTAGTCTAGATCACGTATCTCCAATTTTATGAATTTACTCATGCTCTAAGAGGCAGTTTGTCACTGCTAAAACTTCAGCTGTGCTCTGAAGCAGGCAGACACTTCTTCTATGCCATTTAAAGTCTCCATGGACCTGGCTTGAATCATTTCCACTTTTTGCCCAAGTCTTAGGCTTTTGAATTTTGTTATATTGCTATGGGATGAAGAGGCAAATAATGAGACCCACATTTGTTTTACACGTTATGTTATCAAATAATTTGAGTAAAAAGTACTGTAGAATTGAATTTGAACAGTTGAAATTAATTTTTTAATATTTTAGCATGCAACGAAAATTGCAATTATCTTTCCTGTTGTGACGTAAATGCAGGTTGCTGGAGAGGAGGGATGTTATTGCAAAGGCGAGGGGAAGTTTTTAATTAAAGATTACGATGACACATTAATTTAAAAATAATGATGTGCACAAATAAATTATTAATAATAAACACTGCAATATTCCATAAAAATAAGAATTTTGTTTTCATAGGGACTTAAATGACCGCGGCACATCAGCTGACATGAACCACACAAGTTTGTGTAAAACCTAATGATCATGTTATCCAATCCATGTTATTAAACAAACGTTTCCCTTTTCCCTTTTTAAATATGATGTTAGGACCTTAATATGCAGTATGGTCAGATATTTCCTAAATTGTGGGGCTCAAATATGCATGTGTGTATTTGCAGTTGGACTCTGAAATGTTTCTGAAAGACATAGCTAATGATAACGGATGGCACTGATAAAACTCACATTAAGGGTTTTCCCTGTGGCAGTACAGATGGGAAATATACCTCCCTCATTTTTTGTTTGTGCTGAATTTGTCTGTGTGAGTGTCTGCAAGAGGAGACAGCTAGAGGAAAGAAAAAAGTTGGCATTATTTTTGGTGCTTCTTTTGACCTCTGTGTGTGTTAGAAGATGCTGTGAGAGGAAGTTGTCTCTAAGGGCCTTTAATGGTGAATGTGGATCAGTCTGGAGTATCTGGGTTGGAAAGTGTGAAAATGCGAAAGTCATACCTCTGCTAACTGCTTCCTTCTACTTCTGACAAACATCATTTAGATCAAAACAGACATGACAGGTTTTTTTTCCTACTTCGCTTTTCAGTAAATATAGCGGCATGAAAATGTGAGTGCATTTGTTTCATCATGTGAACGTTCGATGCCATCAGTAAAATCTCAACCCGTGACTTGCTGTCACCTCATTTGTTACCTGTTTCACTTTCAAAAGTCAATCCTCCAGCACTAATGGGTTTGAGAAAATCATATTTGCATTCTGGCATTCTGTGAAAGAGAGCTGTGCATTTAAATGAATGGTGTACCCTACCAGCCTCACCTAATCTTTTGATGTACTTCCTGGTATTTAAATAACTATTATAAGGTTTATTTGAAACTAAGATTTAAAAAAAATAATAAGTCATGCTGAAATTAATAATTAATTTGAGCAAAGTTGTGGGTGTTTATAATTGTGCATTGACTCTTTTATAATGAAATAATGTAAGATTCTGCTTTAGCTTGTTTTAGGGGATTACAGAATCATTCAGCTTGCAAAGCAGGGAGAACATTTAGGTATTGTGGAAGTCTAAGCTTTAGTTTGGACTTTACCCTTAACAGATCAAAGAAATAACTGTAATAGCCTACTTATAATAGTGGGAGATTGCAGGCAATTTTGTTTTGTCCTTCTCTCTCTGAGTGTGTGTGTTCAGAGCAGGTTAGGTAACCTCTCTTTCCTTAGTCTTGCTCAGACAGTTCCATTTCTGTCTTTTCAAGGCAGGTTTCGTTTTTGTTGCTTGCTACTACACTAAGTTCTTGTAAGTCTTCACTGGTGGGCCTGCTACTGTTTATTCTAACGCTATCTCACGACCAATGCATACATATTTTATGAGGTGGCTAATTCGTACAAATTATTTTGTATGATTTCTGTGAGTGGTAGATTTAGGGCGGGGTTATGTGTGGTCCTTCGTACGAATTTGCCACCTTGTAAAATACGTAAAATTTTTCACAGGTATCTAATTCATATGAATTCATACAACCTCACTCGTACGAATTAGCCACCTCATGAATACGTAGGAATTGCCGTGAGATCGGGTTGTTTATTCTGTTGCAAGTTCGAATATAAATCTGATCTATGAAATTATGTTTCATTACACTCTGGATTACTGTCATGGATTTGTAGCAGTGTAGTTTATATTTTTCGACCCTTAACCAAAAACATAACACTCACACTTCACACACACTTCATACTTTTTGCATTTAGATATTCATTAAGGAATTATTTAATAGTTTTCTTAACCTGTTTTCCTTGAAGGGCCAGTTCTGTCCAAATTGTAAGTGATTTCAGGATTTCTATCCTTGTAGATTCAACAATTCACACAGATTCAAATATCCAAACAACCTGCTTCAAATAATTACGTATTAGATTTTACTGAGGTTTATATATTTAATCAATGACATTGCTAATTGTCATTTTATTAAAATGGTCAATTGCCACAAATCTGATCAGAGTCTTTATAACTATTAGTCTGGATTGTGGCTTGAGTTTTTTCACGACATTCCACACCTGGGTAATACGAAGTTTCTGAGCGTGAGGTAGTCAGTCATCTGGAGAGATTTTCCTTTCTGGATGGAGAACAGAGGAAAGAGGAGAAGAGGGGGCAGATGGGAGAAGAGAAGACTGGGTCAGTGGATAGACAGACCGGAATGGTTTCTCTCGTGGTTCTCTTGTTTTGTTTTGGCTGTGAGCAGCAATCCTCTTATGAAAAAGACTGTGAGAGAGAATCATTTTAACTTCATCTGTGTGTCTCTCTCTCTCTTTCTCTCTCTCCCTCCCCTCTGTCCCGTTTTCTTTCACAGCGATGGCCTCTCCTGTGCAGCTGTTCATGAGCTTGCCTCATCTGGACTAGGAGCGGAATTCATCTGACACTCACACATACACACACACACACACACACACCACTAAAAGCAAAAACACACCGCTTAGCCATGTACAGCGTGGAAGACCTTCTCATCTCTCATGGATACAAAGTCCCTCAAAGGAACAGCAACAATGTCCCTGTCTCACATTCGTCTTCCCCCCACCCCGCAACCTATGAGAAATGTCTGCCGACGCGAAGCGACAGCCGGTGTGAAATCGCTGAGAAGCGTAAAGGACACAGCGGCGTGAATGGCTACGAGGGGGACCATGTTTACAGCGGCGGAGGCATCAGACAAGCTCCTGCCAGGGGATTCCCCGGTGACGCCGAGAACAGGGTCAGGAAGCAGAGGACACAAGACGTGGACAACGGTAACCTAGGAGATGGACGTTTGCCAGAAGATAGCCTAACCACGGACAGTGGGTGAGTTGTGCTGATGAGTTGTTTTTGACCTCTTCGTCTTCTGCCCTGCGCTCTTGTATTGCTACTGTCTTTCCTTCTTTTTCATTCGTCCCTTTGATCTGAGGTTTAAGCTGTCTTGCATGATGAAGAGTGTTACGTAAAGGTAGGGGCTGTCAAGGACTTCCCTTTCGCACCAGGACAGATCCCAGTTTAAACCTTTTTCTTTTTTTTATTCCTCCCCTGTCGCCTTTCTCTCTCCATTTCTTATTTTTGTTTGCACTTTCTTTCATCCCCTGAAATCTTTGTACTTCCTACATTTTCATGTACTCCGTTTCCTTCGTCTCACTCATTTCCCAGCACTCTCTCCTACTGCACTCCCCCTGTAGCCGATGAATTCATTAACTATGTTTAGTAGATTTTGCAGTGCGGTTTTCATTTCCTCTCATTTCACACGGGACCATAGTGGAATAAACACAAATGTTGTCAGAAAGCCCACAGCACCCCCTACTGAGCATGCTTAGTTCTGCAGGCAGAGGCAGCAGTAAACTACATGTCCCATGAGCCCATTGTCAGATCAATATTCCATTCCTTATAACAATCTCTTACATAACACCATTATTAATAAAACATGATGAATATAAATGTGAATATCTGCATTTGCCAGCCATATTGTCGCAGAGCAGCTTCAGAGATTTAATTTGCTTTAAAAAAAGGTTACATGAGAACGTTTCATTTTCCATAGGAACAGTGTCATTTTTTCTTTATGTATGTTGATCAGTAAGTAAGTCATAATGTCCTTGTGACATAGATTTTTTATGTAACAGATAGATAGATAGATAGATAGATATACAGATAGATAGATTAGATATTATTGGCATACCATCAAGCTATAGTGCATCTTTGCACTTTAAATTAATTGCATGTCACATGGTTTGAGACTCAGCAGTTCAGGGCAGGAAGTACCTCCACTGCTGTGACTGTTACTAAGCTAGATTATCCTTCCATGAGTGCAGGTCAGGATTGTTTAACATGCAGATCATATGCTCTCTGCTGCCAAGATGTTGGATGAGAGAACAGACCTTCAGTGCTGACTCAACGGTTTGCACCACACAAGCTAGTCGTGTTCCTGCTTAAGAGAAAATGCTCATTTATCTTGGTTTGTTTGCACCATTAAAGCCTCCCAATCTATTGGGCCCTTTGAGGTGCTCTGTTTTGTTGACAACATTGTCAGCATACTTTTTCCCCTCTTAGTTTAGTGTTTGTGTGATGTTACCTGTGTGCTTGCATAATGGGATTTGAACACAAATGTATTGATTGTTATCCAGTTTTTGTTGTCTTACCTAATTCAGTGGTTCATATCTTTGCTTCAGGACCCAGGATATGAAGTATTATATACAAGCAAATGCAAAAAGTAAAAAAAACAAAAAGTCTGTGTTGACATCTGCCCAATCCAAGCATTTTCTCCTCCCTTTGGAAAGTTGCTATTTTAATCTATTTACAATTAAGTTTATACATTTTGTTATATATTATTATGCAAAATTTTTATTGTCAGTTCCAGTTTATTATTTGTATTTATTATTTCGGGTCATTACTTGATAAAAGTTGAGAATCATCAACATAAAGAATAAGTATGTGATTAATAATATTTCTTATTAATAACAAGAAATGAGTAGTTGTTTGAAAACTAAATGAAATCCTTCATCCTACATCCTCAAGTCATATAGATAGTGTCTATTAAAGTATGGCTTATCAAATATAACAACCGACCTCTATTTAATTGCATATGTATGTTGTTTGATGCAGGTTTTTTGAGACCCACAGAGGAATACATTCTCAGCCTAGATCTGAGCAGGATGTGTCCTACTGGCGAAGAAGAGGTCAGGACTTTAGTGTGCTTTTGGATTATGCAGACTTCAGGGACCCACGTGGAAGTGGAGGAGGGGTTTCCAACAAACCAGAAGGCATGCAACGGAGACCAGAATCTGCCTTAAGCACAGAGGAACATAACCGTGAAAGACAACGACGGGCAGAGAGTGCACGTGCCAGGGAGAGAGAGATGGCCCTGCACCAGTGGAGAATTGCAGCTGAAAGGAAGTACCAAAGTTTGGGCACGGAGGAGTGGCGCCCAATGACCAGCATGAGCCGTCAGCCATCTGAAAATGAGGTGGCACAAGAGCAACGCAGGCCACGAACTGCAGAAGGAGCTGTTCCACCCAGAACCAAAAACAAGTCCCAGTCACTGCCCAGAATGGCTCTGCAATCTGAAAGCCTCCAGTACTTTAGCATACCAACTGCTGGGCAAGATTCATATGGAGGCTATAAGTTAAATGGCCACCATGCACGAGACCCTCATGGACGGCATCTTAATGATGGGGAGAACAGGCAGCGGTGGACTGACCGATCAGGTGCTCAGTCCGCACCACTATCAAAACCCAGATTCAGCCGACCTCTCAGACCTCCATCTTATGAAGTGCACCAGCAGATGCGTGGGAGTGCAGAGATGCTCACAGCGGAGCCTGCCCCTCGCGCAAGAGACAGAACTCCACTGCCCTTCTCAAGGCAAGAGTACTTTGTACAAGAACTTGCTGGATCTGGTGTGGAGCCCCCCGGTTATATCCCTCCTCCATCCTACAGGAGGCAGCCTGTAGTTAATAGAGGTCACAGAACTTATCCTATCTCTATGGGTAACCACCAATATAGAGGTGACCCATTTATGCAGGGTTCTGCAATGACAGAAGTGCAGGAATGGTTTATCAGGCAGACTGGGATGGCTTGGCCAGACCATTACAGGGATGGAAGAAGAAGTATGCCCTGCAGGAGACAGGCGTATCCAGGCTACAGTGAAGAACGGATGGGTAATGTTCAGTATATTCCCTTTGACGACCCCCGTGTCAGACACATTTCAGGAGCAGGGATAGATGGAAACTCATTGACGGATGCAGACAAAATCAGAAACATCAGAAATGAGATTCCAGTCAACCTCTTATCTGAGAAGTCTAACGACAGTGCCTTTCCTCTCACAGAAAAATCCTTTGACCGCACTGAACCAAGTAAAAGCAATATTAGTGACTCTGTTAATGAGGACAGTATACACAAGGAAGTGCTGAAGGGGACAGAAAGTTCAAACACAATACCTGACCAAAACTGCAACAGACATCCAGCTACCCATGGAAATATAGTTGCTCTTCAGATGACAATGCAGCAGAACTCAAACCAGGGTTTGATTGAGACAGTGACACAAGTAAAGAAATTTGAGGCAAAAACTGTGTCTGAGAACAAGAAAAACTCAAAGAAGAAGCTCAAAGAGACAATGTTTTGCCTGGTATCTGTCCCTATTAGTATGCAAGCTAACAAAAGTGTCTCTGACCCAAATAACAATGAAAAAGTGACTAATTCAATAGAAAACACAGTGGTGCAGCATGACAACCAAAACCTTTTAAAAACATCAAGCAAAGAGAAACAAATACAGTCCAGCAGCTCCCCATCCATTAAAAGTTCCCCTTTGAGGAAAGAGATTGTAGATACTAGGTCACTTAATCCAAGCCAAGACAATGAATTGTTCTATGCAGGATCCTGGCCTGGAGATCAGTACAGAAACCAGGAAACTCAGACGGGTTCTCCAGAAGTTTCCAAAATACCCATCCTCCGGCAAATGACCATTCCTCCCCTTACACAATCACTGATAATGAAGGTGAAACCAACTGTAGTGCCAACTACGGATATCCCATGATAGGTCAAAAGGATCTCAACCCTTCCAGCAACAGTGCGTTCTCCAGAACTAGGACTGGAAGTAGTTCAAGTATAAGGAGCCCAACTCTACCCCAATCATCATCAATTCCACCATCTCCAGACCGTCAACCTTTGCTGAGAAAGACAAACCAAACAGCAGATTGTCAAGAAGTTTTTGGACAGTTCTTGCTAAAGCCGGTGAACAGACGCAAATGGGATGCTATTGGGGAGCTTGAGTCTTTTAATAAGGAGATACAAGATCATACTGGGAAGTATCCAAATGTTGATCAGAATATAATAGAGGAGCTGGATGAGGCATTGAACAGTATTCTGGAGCTGAGTGACTCAAGCAGAGAAGTCAATGATACAAGACAGGAAACCACCCCACTTCATGTGAAGAAGGAAACTGACCAGCAGTCACATATAGTACAGGTCACAGAGATGCAAATGAAAAGCAATAACTTAAATGTAATGTCTGATTCAGGGAACAGAGGCCATCCAGAATACAAAGGTATAAAAAGTTCCTTGTCCAAGGCAAAGGTGAACTTGGACAGCCAGATACAAGAGATACCCGTCACCAAAACTGATAATTATGTCAACTTTGAGATTCTGCAGAGGAGGCACACTGATCCAGTAGCACATCGGCAGGATATCCCAGTCCCAAAGGAGTGCTTGCTTAAGGATGTTGGTTTAACAGTATACACTGCCATTCCAGACACTGTGACCTCTGGATCCCCTACATGCTTGAGTCCTGAGTCACCTATGTTAACCAGCCCCTCAGACAACTCAGAGATGTGTGAGACTTTGCAGATTACATCATCAGACAGTAGCGGAGATTTGAGCAGGCACAGTCCTGAGTTTGCTGAAGGTACTCAAAGCTTGAACAATAATAATGCCTTCAACTCCAAAGCCCTCAACAAGAAGGAAGCTGGGAGAGAAAACACAGACGTTACTAGATCAGGGAGGTCATCGCGTATCCATGTGATCAAGAGTCTTCATTGTAGGTTTAAGGCTAATTATGAGGATGACGATGATGACAATTGTTATTCAGATTATTTAAGCTGGAGTAATGAAAAGACCTTGGCAGATGAACATCTTGAGACTCTTCTGAGTCAAGAGAAGGCCAATAGTATGCAGACCGAAGACCTTAGTAAGCTGTACCAAGTCCAGTGTGCCAAAGGTATTCCTGAAAATGAATCCATTGAACAACGGGCCGCCAGAATACTTGGTATTGCAGTGCCAGTTGAAGCCTTGGTTGTTGATCAGGTTGATGACAAACCAGTAGAAAGAAATTTGAAAACCACAGATGCTCCAGAATTGGCAACACAAACCAAAGAGTTGAGCTTAAATGAGGAGAAACAGAATGTCAGTAGACAGTGTGAGGAAGTGCCAGATAGGTCTATGGAAAGTCATGAAGATATGTCAGAGGTAGGATTTGGAGAGGATCCAGAGTCTGGAGAAGATTTACATAGCACTGAAAAGCATAGCCAGAGAGCCTCCTCGGTGTTGGAGCTGCCAGAGTTTCCTCCAAGCAACTTGTGTTTGTCGCTTCCGCTGACCGAGGATGAGGAATTGACTCTTAGTGTAGGTGGGGGAGACAGGAAGGAGACGGTTAATTCTGAGATAACACAAGCACCACATAACTTGCAGGCATATTGCCAACCTCCTCTGTCTCCCTCATCCACAAACGATCAAGCATCCCTGGAGTACACCGTCTATGCAAAGGAAGAAAGCTCTCAGTCATTAGTGAGAAGTATCACCAGGATCACTTTGGCCAAAGAGACAGACTTAGAAGAAAAGGGAAGTGAACTAAAAGAATCCGCTAAAGAGGATGAAACACTAGTGGAAGAGAACCAATACAGTGAGAATGTAGTTAGAGAAAACAAAGACATGACCAGTTATATGCAAGAAGAGGATGAACAAGCTCAGGAGGAGGTTTCAGCTGAAGAGGTGACACTAAGAAGATCAATGCAGCCACCAAAGTCAATGGCACGTCCAATCCCACAACCCCGCAGTGGCATGGTAGCGAAGAGAGAGATCACTCTGCCACAAGGATTCAGCATGGATAATACAATGTCTGCAATTGAGGATGATGACAAGCTGTTTATTTCAGGTCAGTACACCGAACTCCAACCAAGTTTGTAAGTCTTACAGACTGCACGTGTAGTAAAAGTGCACTCCTGTGCAAAAAAAAACAACAACAAAATAATAATAAAACTGTATTAAAAAGCTTTTAATGGCATACATTACTTTTAAGGAAATTATCAAGAATTAAGCAAATGCACTCCTTAAAAAACATTGCTAGTCTCGGAAAAAAAGAATAAAGACAAAATTAGGTTTTTGGCAGAATACGGGAAGTTTGATGTTCAGCAGAGTTGTTTGGACTGATGAATCACATTAAAACACAACTTGCACTGTGATGCATCAGAGCAGAGTCACAATAATGAAGGCATCTCTACCACAGTGAGTCATGATGTGGGGAGCCTTTTCAGCTCTTGGTACTGGTGAGCTGCTTCACTGTGAAAAGTCAAGTGATGCTTTGGAGTATAGAAGAATATTGCAGAATGGCTTGTTCCCACAATTGAAAAGTTGTTAACTACAGAGGAACAATCAGATGTTATTGCAAAGACAGCCAAGAAGTGACTTGAGAACAAGTCCATTAGGCTCATGTTTTGTCCTGGTTAGAGTCTAGATTTGAACCCTATAAAAGCACCAACTTGCTGCGAGACATTTTTCAGCTACTCAAGAAATGTTTGAAACCATCAATATTGAAAGGAATAACATTGACTCCTGTAAAAAGTAGTCGGCAACAAAACAAAGGGAAAGGCTATCCCGTAATAAGTTACTTAATCTACAGTATTTGTTAAATTCTTTCTAATGTCTGCACCAACACAACCCCCACCCCACCCTTTTCTTTTTTTTTTTTGCCCAGGAGTGTACATATAGCTTAGTTGTTGTTTACCAGTCTGCTTTTAATATTAGTGTTGTTTATGTGCTATTGTGATATTGGTATTGTGTGCAGTCCACTCTATGTAGTGCCCAAGTCAACTTGTACTAGGGCAACTTGTACCCCCATTCTGTAGAATTATGAGGTGCCAAGCCACAATAACTGGTTTTAATACTCGAGGGTAATGAGCAATGAGGTTCTTCACCACAAGAGGGAAGCGTGGTCTGATTTATCATACTCATTGCCATGACAAATCAGCATAGAATAATGGATCAAAACAATCAATTCGTATTATATTATATTTCTCCAAAAAAGTTTAGACTAAACTTATATTAACAATCTGCTTATCTGTTATATTGTACATATATTGTACTATATTTATGGTCCTTTACATGTCCATTCTCTTTTGGTTTTGAATCAAAAATGGCTAATATAACTTGTGTTTGTTTTCAGATGCATATGACCCCAGTCGTGTGGAGAGAGTCTGATCTTGGACACTGTCAAAGCAAACTCTTTGACCTTACTGGAATACACAATGACAACAAACACTCATCTGAGACTGGACATGATGCAGGCTTGGACTCAATCTACTAATACATAGTCACAGAAGTTCATAAGCAGGCAGATTGACTTCATGCCACATATTAAGACTAATTTTCAGAACTTCTATGCTGGTGATGGATGAAGTAGCTAAGTTGTTTATCAATGAGATATGAATGTATAATGTATATCAAGTAAAGCTCAGACATTACAGAAATAGCTACAAATCAGTCTGTATAGACTTAATAATTTTCTAAAGTTTCTCTGCACCAGCAAATGCTGGAGTTCTGTCGGACTTTCACAGAACACAGTGTCATTGTGCCAACAGCGACAAGAAAGACACAAAAGCTTGCACTTCTCATTTTCTGCAGTATTACCAATGAGAGAAAGGAAAGAGGCCTTGATGTATTAAAGCAATGAATTGGACTGGTGAGGTAGCAGCTGAATCGGTGACATTACACTGTGCTTTTAATCACAGAGAAATATTTTTGTAAGAAATGTTAAAAGGAAAGTGTAATTATCTGTTTTACAGGTGGGAGAAACCATGTATGTCACTGTGGTAAAACTGCAATATAAAATCATATTTTTTGCAAATGGAATAGGCTGCTTTTACCCAAATGAGGCAGCTAAGAAGAAAGCTACACAGAGGCAAAGATTTAAGAATATTTTGTGTGAAGTCTTGGTCTCTAGCAACTTTAATCTTAACTGCAGTGTCTTCAATAGTCAGTTCCCATAGTTATTGCTTTAAAATGACTTCCTTCACTCAAGTTTTAATATATCTCATATGCAGTTTGAGCTTTTCAGTGTAGCAATCTGATAATGTATCATCTCATCACGAAATGCAATCAAAATAAGAAAAAATGTATTTATTTTTATCAAGCTATCAGTCTGTACAGATGAAAATATATTCAAAAAAGTGTTTTTATTTTACCTTGTGAGTTTGTTTGCTTGCTTACAATCATTATGGATATATCATATCTGAATATGTCTATTAATCCTGTATTACTCGGACAATGAATGATTCTTTTATTGTGCCGTGTGGCGTGCTTTTTGTTGCACAAATGTCAGAAAGTGTTTCTTTATGCACATACAAAGTATTCTGCATTTTAAGTCCAATATCAATTCTGAAAGCTTACTCATATTGTGAGTATATCTACCCTTGTAATTGCTTGGTTGCTTTCTATTATGACTTGGACTGTGTCCAAGGTTGAGGTGTTATATGTTATAGTTCAATGTTAAATCCATCACATAGTTTTATAAATGCAGTCCAAAGTGCACTAAAATGAATTTAATATTTAGCACATCCAAAAACTGGCAATAGTGGCCAAAAACTCAAGAAGAAAGTCATTGCATCCATTTACTCTGAATCTAGTTATTGTTATGGATAGAGAGTGCAATACCATAATGTTATAGTAATATTATTGTCAATATATTCCATAAGAATAATAATAAACTATGAATTCATGCAGATAGATGTTCTGTAATCAGTGGATGGTTAGAAAAAATATATAAGACATAGCATTCGTCACACTTACTTTTTGTAAGTTAGAATCAAATAATTGTTGTAAGTAGTTCTTGATTGTTTCTACCATTTTGTACAATTTTGTTTTTCAAAACGGATGATTATATTGTTGCATATAACGCATATGGCATTTAATATCTTTTTCTATTTTCATACAGAAACTGTACATGATTATTTTGTATTGGGCTGGAATTGATTTGCTTCTCTGCATGATATAAGAGATGTAAACTGGGGTCAGGAAAATGTTTTGCATACAACTGCATTTGGTACTACATTAAAATATATTCATTATATTACATTGTGCACATTTTTATCCTGCTAAAAAAGCTTTGAACAATATTTAAATTCAAAACAAGCTATTTTTTGAATATTTTACAGAAAGGGAAGTATTTACTGCGCACCTCAGTACTTGTGTCTTTGAAGTATTGGGTGAATGTGAATGAAATGTTTGAGAGGAAACTCCTTTGTATATTATAGCAGATTGCTCATTAATAAACTCCTTGCATGGACTGTTGTTTTTATTTTAAGCTTTTGGTTAATTTCATGTGTAATATGAAAAGGAGAAACAGTTTGAATGCTTATTTCCTCTTTAAACGTTTTATGAAGACTCATGCATAAAACAAAACAATTCACATGTCAGGACTAGTAACTTATTCTGACACAAATATGATGATTCTCTCTTACAATGCATTCAATTAATGTATTAATAAAGTTGAATCCTTTCTGGAAACAAACCTATAAATGATAATCAAAAACATTTGTTGAACAAATGCCAAGTAATAAAGAAAACCTTTTTCTCATTATCCTCTCTCATTACTCTCATTTCTCATTAAGCCCTTATTTTGAGTCATTATTTAAAACTGTTCCCCACTTTCACTGAGAAGCTGGTTTTATGTGACCCTGGACCACAAAACCAGTCTTAAGTCGCTTATATTTGTAGCAATAGCCAAAAATACATTGTATGGGTCAAAATTATAATTTTTTCTTTTATGCCAAAAATCATTAGGATATTAAGTAGAGATCATGTTTGAAGATATTTTTTAAATTTCTTACCGTAAATATATCAAAACTTCATTTTTGATTAGTAATATGCATTGCTAAGAACTTCATTTATGGACAACTTTAAAGGCGATTTTCACAATATTTAGATTTTTGTGCACCTTCAGATTCCAGATTTTCAAATAGATGTATCTCGGCCAACTATTGTCCTATTTATTCAGCTTTCAGATGATGCATAAATCTCAATCTCGAAAAATTGACACTTAAGACTGGTTTTGTGGTCCAGAGTCACATATTGTGATAAAGATTAAATTTATCAAACATTCATTCGGTTACAGTCATTCAATTTCTTTTTATTTTTTTTTATTTTTTGGCAAACTATCACTTTATATGAATCAATATTACATTTTATCAATAGATTTTTTAAGAAGGCAAAGTGGGGAAAGAAGTGAAATTTGCTCTCAGGAAACTGCATCCAAAACAGTTCATTAATTAAGAAAAATTATTTCAGAGTGCAGGAGTCTCCAAAGGAGGCTAAACTTGGGACCCCAGACCCCTCAATTCATGCAGTGTACCACTCGGGAACCCCTCTACTATTTTTAGACATCTAATGTTATTCTTTGTAAATGATGACTGTTTTAAACCTTGTCACTTGACATATGGGGAATGGATCTCACAGGACCGTTATCTACCCATGATTATCAAATTGGCATGAGGCGCAAAGAGGATATGACAGTGTGAAATTAAATTAGCAAATTAGGACTTCGGCTGAGAGCTGTTTTGACATTGCCTCCAATTTGCCAACACTTAAATATGAAACAAATAATGATGTACAAATGCTTAAAATTCTCTGAAAATTCTGGACAGATTTTATGAACGGAATATGCATGTTTGGCTCATTGTAAATCTTTCAGCTCTCTCTCTGTCAGTCTGTCTGCCTCCCTCTCATGCCGCTCTGTGTTATTTCAAAAGGTCAGAAGCATAAATCACCAGCCAAGTTCAATTAAAGTCACAGGCAAAATTGTCAGCTGATGAGTGTTTGTGGGTGTGTGTTTGCGTCTCCGGTTACAGAAAGAAAAGGTTAGGCTAAAGAATTACTCTTCCCTGGACTGAACCAGAGCCAGTGGCCTTTTCCAAGACTGACCCTTAGTTGAACATTCAGTCAGTGGCAAACAGCCATGAGCTCATTCCAATTAGACAGACACAGAAAAAAAGCTGCTTATTGTCAGCGTCTAACTAATACGTTAGATCTCACCACCTAACCGACCTTTCAGAGCAATCTCAGATCACTCACTCACCACTGGCAATTGAGGAACTACTTACTGTCAGTACTTCAATCCAGAGATAGTCATGCAACTGAATCCTTGTATCCTACCCATCATGTCCAGGGTGATTCAATCAGATTCACTAACAAAATGCATTTAATGTTGGATTACGGTGCGGTTTCTTTTCCCAAACCCTGGATAAAGTTTAAAGTGATTGTACTTGTGACAAGGATAGATGGTTTACGGTTTACCCCTGCCAGACATTTACTTGGTAACCTTCACAAAGTAAAAAGATCAAAAAGTGTGCCGTTGACTGGTGACTCTTTTCATCAAAAGCATGTTTGAAATCAAGCCCAGCTCCATAGGAGGGTTTGGCCAACCTATTTATGAGCTTGGCCCCATCACAAAATTAGAACCCACCATTTAGCTAACCAAGAAAGTCTATGGACCACCTCACATCACAGAGCTGAGGTCTATGTGAAATATAGTCATTTCTAGCACTTTTATTTCATGTTTTCTAAATTTTCTAAATCTTTTTCCGTTGCAGTCCCTACCTTCTGCTGATTTTCCCAAGGTGTCAATCAGTATACCATCTTTACTTAGTTCCAGTTCTTGAATTTCACGGTAAACAGTCCAAAAGCACTGCTACGTTTTCTTAGTTTGTATAAGTTTACTTGTTTGCTCGTTCCAGTCAGACAGCGAGACTATTCATTAGTGCGACTCTTTCTGCAGACATCACTACACCAGTAGGCGGCGGCAGGTGACTGTTTTTATGAGTAAATCGTTTAACCAGTCAACTGGTTCGTTCAAAAACCATGATTCATTCAGCAACGAAATTCAATGGTTGAGTAAGTCATTGAATCATTCTGTCAACCAATTGTTCAGAATGACACACCGATATGTTGCTCGAAAATAGGCCTACTACTATTAGGTTGTTGTTGTTTTTTTTGTTTGTTTTTGAACATATTTTTGCTGAACGGGGCAAATGCACTAAGTAACTGGCAATAATTTGTATAAAATGTAGGATACTCAAAATTAACTTCTTTCTTTATTGAATTGTTGTAGGCTTAATGGTGGATAATAAAATGTGTTACTAGATTACATGGGCTAAATTTCTTGTTCTTACTATAGGCCTACAGTATATAGGCCTATTGTAGCCTAATATTTACGTTTTCAACCTGTTACCAAATAGTCACATTGTTTTTTGATAAATGCATTGTGAATATAATTGCTATAGTTTAAATGTGAAACTCACAGTTGAAATCACCTTTTAGTTTGGTTTGTTGGATGTGCTTTAGTTCTATTAATAGATCACCAATACCTTCAACCATTTCAAACTAGACAGAGGTCACTTATCTCTCACTCATTTTCTCTGTTATTGGGCCTATTTGTCAGTTTCTCTCTTTCCTTCTGTAATGTTTCTGTTTATATGAGTAACTGGGTGGATGTCTTTCAATTATTTAGCGAGAGTAACCGGAGGCAACATACAGGATGAGATCTTTTTGTATTCATCCTCTCAATGGGCTTTACTGAATAATGCATATCTGAGAGTCATATGAAAGTAGAAACTGGATGAGAACATTTGACATAAACACAATACAGCCACGGGCATGTTATAGTTGAGAAATAATGTTATTATGATGTCTAACTCAATGGGTGGTGGATGGTGGTCATATCTGAGGCCTTTTGTATTCTTTTCCTTTGCTTTCTTTTAGGTAAACACAGGCTTTGTCTCAGCAGGGGCTAAAGACATCTGACACTGCTCAGCATGAGCATAAAACATTTACAGATACAATTTTATCAATTTGTATTATTATAAAGATCATGTGATGCACTGTAAAAAAATCCAATTAACCAAATGTTGGAAGGGCAAAAATATTTAAGTTGAACTAATTTTATTGCTTGGGCTTAGTTGAGAAGACATATATTAAGTCTGCACAAATATATTTTAAAAACATTAAATGAATGGTTATTTTCAAAGCCAGTCAACATTCATAATGCTAAATGTTGACTAAACTAATAAAAACAAATCCAGCCAACACTGAGATCGTTCCGCACGTGCAGGTGCCTGAGTGACTACGCGGGAGAAACGGCGCAGCCATCTTGTCAAGTTCATGTGTCAGGTAAGTTGCACTAAATAAATGTTATTTTTTTTAGACTAAATTTAATGAGAAAATCATGCAACATATTCGATTTTGAGTGGACATATAGAAAGTGAAGAAAAGTGGATATAAAGCCCGATTCGGACGGTAATAGTTTCTCATATGGACGTCTGTAAAAATAAATGTAATGAATAAATTACATATTACCTCAGTGATGAAACTCATGGATTCTGAGGCGATTTATTCACAGTGGAGGAGCGAGTTATGTGGTCTACGAACCCGGGAAGCGCTGCTCGGGTGGCCAGTCACATGATTGTCTGCTGTAAGTTAAATACAATTAGTTTAATTTACAAATTTATTCTTATTATTGTGTAAATTGTATGTAAAAATACTTATTATGTAAAATGTATTCTTATTATTCCAAGCATATTTTGTAATATATAATCCTATTTATTATTTGATTATTTAAATCTCCCGTTTAAAAATAGGAAAATAGACGCACTATAGTTGTATATAATTATACGCCATATATATCTGTTTATAATATTAACACCTTAGTTAGTTCCCTAGGCAGTGAATCACTAGATCGTGCACACACTGCATTGGGAAAGACCGTGACTCAGTAAACACTGGGACCGCTGATCAATCAATTTTTGTAAAACGTCCCCACTGGTATTTATCAACAACACGCAGGACCGTTATATTTTGATATTATTTTTATGCTATTTGAAGTAACTGAAATGTACATGTTCTATTACAACCCTGCTAAAAAAAAAAAAAAGGAAAAAAAAAAGAAAGAAACCATCACAGAAATTTTAATGGTTTCCATTAAAATACCATTATAAACCATTAGCTTTTTCCAGTAAAACCATTACAAAATTCCTTTTTGTAGTGTGTTTTGGGCATTTTTCCAATAGGATTTAACATTCCACCGATAGAATCCATCACATACCAGTAGACACCATTATAGTTTCCATTAAAACCAATACAATTCCCATTATAACCATTACATTTTCTATTGTGTTTTGGGCAGGGTTCTATTGTTTTTTTTTTCAGCAGGGAAATCCAGTCAGCATAATGCTCCCTGTTGTGCAATGAAAAAAAAAAAAAAAAGGTTGCAACTTCTGTTTCATCACAAATTTAATTAACTGATATTGATACATTGTAAATGATTTAAAAGGCATCATTTCATTTTTTGAACCTAAAATGTACTTTTTTTTCTCCATCAGGGTGTGGCCAAAGGTTTCATTGGTGCTTTGTCATCGCTGCAAGATTTCAGATGCAACCCACTCAGTTCCTCCAAGGCACCAAACACTGGCTCGTGACCAGACCGCTCCACTGCAGCTACATACTGTGTGTGTGTACTTTCAAGACTAGGAGTTTGTTGTTTTCATTCCAGGTAATATGTGTAACTGTTTAGAGTTTTTACTACAATTATAATGTGCTTTACTGTTCTCAGTCGCATCTACGCTAATATTAGTCTGTTTTATTCTTATTCTGAAATGAATGGGCAATATGGCATAAAAAAAAAATCCCAGATTTTTTCACAAAAAATCAGATTTACGATTTAAATCGATTTTTTCCCCCCTACTTAAAATCAATCTGCAGATGACAAAGAAATTGTTAAAACAAGTTTTAACTTTATTTTGTTTTGCTTTTCCCTTCTAGGATTTGATCTGGATTTCCCCCTTGGGGTTAAAGTTCAATCAGAAACAACAAGCCAAAAAGACAAGATGGCAGGCCCTGCCATTGTAAACAGTGAAAATGTAACATAACAGATAGGAGGTAGTTCTGATAAACAATGGACGATGACATCGTGGGGGTTAGGGGGTGTGCCTGAAGTGTGAATCCGTATTCAGAAAGGCATGGAAAACAAATAACGATTGCTAACGGTTGCCTGTTTATAAAGTATATAGAATTTCACTTACCACATAAACAGAGTAAGGAGAGATGACTCAGGATGATGACGAATGATTTGCAGATCATGAGCAAAACTGACAAACATCTAATCTTGTAAAATGTGTGGTAAATACTGCCGCTTTATAGTATAAACAGAGGACGTGCAATTGTGAATCTCGAAAGCGAAAGTGAAACTAAAAGGCGCTCGTGCATTCAAAAGCAGTTTCAGTGCCAGGCATAATAACGGCTCCCTGATTCCCGCAATTTTATATACAGTATGATAATCACCCAATGATAAAACTGGGAGGGAAAGAAATATACATTTTCCTCCCATCTTGTATTTATTCCCTTTAAGGGATCCGCAGTACACGTCATTTTCTTTCCGAACACGTTGGGATGCGGCGGATTGCTGGGGGTATGGTGGGGATCACAAAACCCTACCTAAACTCTAATATGGCAAACGCGCGGGGGGAGGGCTGAGTCCATTCGGGACTATGGGAGCCCAGAGGGGAGCGTCGGCGGATGTTAAAGAGAAAACCGATTTTCATTCAAACAAGTCGACGTAAACTACACATTCGAGTTAATCGATAAAATCGATTTATCGCCCAGCCCTAGAATGTAGCCACCCAGGACGTATCCAGGTCAGATGGTCACTACAGTCACCCAGATCCAGTCCGTATCCAGATCAGATCGTGGATCAGCACCTAGAGATGACCTCGACAGCCCTGAATGTCAGCAGAGACCATGTCAGCTAGATGAGCTCCAGAGACAGATCCCCTCCGAAGACCCCATCAGCCATCAAGACAAGACTACGAGAACCAGACAAATCCTCTGCTCAATCTGACCTGTGTTGCAGCCTAGAATTAAACCACACCATGCTGGTGAGAACTGCCCCCGACTAAGACTGGTTTCTCCCAAGGTTTATTCTCTATTCTGTCACCGATGGAGTTTTGGGTCCTTGCCGCTGTCGCCTTTGGCTTGCTTATTTGGGGACGCTTGTCTGATTGCACAGACACTATTGGAAGAGAGCTGAACTGGATGATGTCATCACCGAATCACCAATGAACTGACTTTAACTGGAAAAATGACTTGTTATTGTCCTTTGACTCTGTAAAGCTGCTTTGACACAATCAATATGTAAATAAAGGTGACTTGACTTGATTTTATATACTGTAACACCTGGTTCATTTTATTTTTTATTTTTATTTTTTTTACTTCTGCCTCATTTTAAAGATGTAATTGTGAACAGTAATATTTGTAAATGTTTATTTGCTAACATTTTGTTTAGCTTGTTTAGTTTTTTTCTTAGTTCATTAAACAAAGTTTAAACAGAATTTTGCCGTTGTATTACAGATGTAATGTTTGTCAACTTGAGCTTTAAAGGGATAGTTCACCCAAAAATGAAAATATGCAGTTAATTTACTAACCCTCAGGCCATCCAAGATGTAGGTGACTTTTTTCTTCATTCCTGTATGTTTAGTTTGTACGAAATTTTTTATAAATGGAGATTGTTATTAAAAAAGGCTATTGTGTGTTGTAAAGTGTGTTTTTAGTGATTGTTAAACTACAAAAATATGTTTATGTAGTTCCCCAGCAATTTCTTATGATGCCCAAATAATAAATCTTAGTTGAGGTAACATAAAACACATGGAGTAAACGGTTAAATTTTAATTGACGTAACTTGCTGTAGTCTTCTAAGTGTTTGACCAATTCAAACATTTTAGTTGAATGGACTATAAAACTAGTTCACTAAAGGTTGAGCCAACTAAAAAATAACAATTCAGATAACACTTTGAAGTCAGAAATCGACTGAATGTAAAATTTCTGTGGAACTACTGTAGTTACTAAATAATAATTAGTTGAAACCGCTTGAAATTTTTTATAGTGTGTGTTTTATTACAAATTAAGTCCTTTTAGTCATCTGAGATATTTGCTGTTGCACATCTGTTTTAATACATTGTGTCAGGACTGTTTTACATGTCATTTCACTAATGTTTTGCAGTGTTTCTATTATATTGTTTCTTTTTTTGTCCTAACTTCTCTGAAAACGTTGTAGCTATAGCTTATACAGAGTTTTAGAATAAAGGGCTTTAATTTAAGATCCAGTATAAACTAGGGTTCTTATCTTATTTTCTCTACAAAAGAGAACCAAAACAAGCAAAGCCTTTGCGCCATGTGAGATTAATGGATCATAAAGTTGGAGATGAGTGTGCATGCAAACTGCCAAGGACAACCGGTCAGCAAGAAATACTCCATCAAGCTTTGTAATTCTCCGGTCAACTTGAACCTATGATTCATGGTTTTCGCTCTCAAAAGACACATTTTCCCTATTATCTGGATATTGTAGTATGGTGTAACGTGGCTCCATTGGGTTTTTTATTAGGCTTTTTTTCTTCACACTTCCAAGTTATGTTTGATCTAATAGAATCTAGCTCCCATAAATCTGTACTGCATAGAGATTCATTGTTGTAGGCAAAATAGCTATTGCTCACACTCAATATGGCTCTTGCTCTTTTCTCTAACCCAGAGACTCATCAACATGATCCATGTAATAAGTTCTGTTGTTGTCACTCTCATTTCACTCTCCATGTGTGCTTCTTCATTCCTTTCTGTTTAGATATGTTTCTCCTTGTCCCTTGTGAACCATCCATCCTTCATTCTCTGTCTCACGGCCTCACAAGAAAAAGAAGAAAAAGGCCTCCAGAGCTTGGGCTTTACAGAGTGTTGTGTTCAAGAGGCCGTCACTTTGATTATCACAGTGCATAAAACTATTGAATAATTCATTTGTTATTTTTATTCCATATATGTTGTTCCCAATCGACAGCATTCATGCTTTTTCCTGCTGATCTGTTCTATAAAGATCTGGCTTTTGTATGTATGTATTTAATATAAAACCTACATAGGAAAAAAAAGCAGTGGTTCTAAAGTTATATCCTATGCTACATATTTTTAATAGTGATTTGCCAGTTTAATGTTTTAAGTGCAGTAGGCTTTATCTACTGAAACGTAAAGATGATGTGCTTAAACAATACATTCTTTAATCAAACTGCATTAACATATTCTTTGATGTCAGAGTTGAAAATTGCCTTTAGATTCACAAAGGCCAGGATAAAGATGTCTTCCTCTGTATAATTAACATAGCTGACCTGTTTGATAGCGTCCTCCTTTACATAACATTCTCTTGTTGTAATCTTAAACTGGGTAATTTTCTTTCAGGCGTTTACACCACTGCTGAAACTGAAATAATACTGATTTAGTGAACTTGTATTCTGTGTGATGTAATTATAAAGCATTTTTCCCTGTTTTAAGTGAAACGTGTAACAATTATGTACTTAGGTTGTCTTAGTCTGCACATTTATTTATGTCTTTTGTTAAAAACTGAGGATATGAGACACTGCTGGGACCAAGGAACAGAACCTCTTTGACCACCTCGGTACACTGGTAGCATTACAACAGCCTGAGTCAAAAGAGCATTGTTGATCAGTCATGGCTCAAAAGCAAGAACTTACATATCCTTTTTTATTTCTTCATTTCAAAAGGTTGTAGTTTCAGTGAGTTTTGTTTGTTCTCATTCACTCTATCTTTGTCTTCTTAGCCTCAAAAGAACATTAGAATCAGTGTTGTTTTATTAGTATTCAGTATTCATTAATATTTTTATATTTTCAGTTTTCATTGTAATTTTAGTTTCAATAATTTTATGTACTTTTGTCATTTTTTCCTAATATTCATTAACATTTTTAAGTTCTTTTTGTAATATTTTTATTTCATTTAAAATAAATATTATTTAAATTTATTTAAAATAAAATAATATTTTGTAAAATTAGTCTTATTTTTATTTATTTTTAATTTCAATTTTCAGTTTTCAGTAACACGTTTTAATAGTTGTAGTTTTAGTAAGCAATAACAACAGTGATTAGAACAGAACACACACACACACACACACACATATATATATATATATATATATATATATATGACCACCCTGCTACATAGTTTATGTCATAAAAATATTAAATTATTTGTATATATTTTGTTATGTATGTCTATTTCTATTTACATGTGTATATAAGTTTAATTTAAACTGAGAGAGTTGAGAGAGAGTAGAGTTATCGTGACTGCAGCGCATCCTCAGACAACAAAGAGGACCGCTTGGGCAACCACTAACTCTTGTCTCTGTCTCTCTCATTTATTGTTAAGGTTAGTTAATTTTATTAAAATTTAATTTAATGTTAATATTGTGTTTAAATTGATCATTTGTGTAATTGTGTAATTTTAATACCTGTTTCATAGAGAAGTTTATCTGAGTCGTTTGCATACCTGTAATACTTACCAGTTGATCTGAGATATTTATGAGTAAATCCAGATGTGTGGAAGATCTACAACATTTCTGTATATATGATTATCTATTTATTTGTTTACTGTGATTTTAATTAAGTATTTATATGTGTTAATGACTACTGTGATTCAAAGTGTCTTAATGAAATGCAATGTTTATTAAAGACAACAAAGAGGACCGCTTGGGCAACCACTAACTCTTGTCTCTGTCTCTCTCATTTATTTTTAAGAGAGTACTACATATATATATATATATATATACATATTCAGATTTATGCATTATTTTCAGATGAAGTCCTGCAAGCTTTGCATGAGACTTGAAATGCAATATCAAGACATAAAGAGCAAGATGCCGAGGAAGGTCACATCTGTTTCCTATGTATCAAAATACCAAATGGATTTGCAATCAAATTTCCCTTCTGCTGCATGTGAAATGACGGTTCATGGAACATTATTTACAGTGTCAAACATCTGAATTTTGCTTCTCTTCACAAGGAGGATTGAAGTGGGTCTTATATTAGTGAAATCAAATGTCTTATATGTAAACTTCACAATTAAATTAAGATTTCATATAAATTAATCACAGATAATATATTTGACTGTTGATCAAAAAAACTGATGCATACAATGCATCAATTTGTTTGAGTGTGTTGCATCCAACACAGGTGTTTAACTCATAAACTGGATGGACAGATTCAATACACATATTCAATGTATCCAACCTCTGGCTTCTTCAGAGTGACTTTTCTTGAAGTTGGAATGACAAGTAACCAATGTTGGAATGATTCCAGCTCCAGCTCTTCTGGATCCATTGTCTCATACGTGGTAACCACATGTTTTCCCTGTTTCAAATTTGTTACGCTGGCATGCTGTTTCAATTCATGTTGTCCACCAAATAACAATCATTGTCTTTTCAAACTTCAGCTCTCTGAATACAAAGATGTCTTTATTGCTGTAGCTGAATTTGTATTGCAGGGAATTTGGTTGCAAACCACAATGATGTATCTGACAGTTTGTATATTCATTCAAAATAATGAATAATGGAACAGCTGATGATAAGGGAACAATTGTTATGTCTGTTATGGTTTCATGTACGATTTCAATTTAGTGAAATTTTTGTCGGTTATATATTTCATTAAACATAAAAAAATATTTATTTTAGAAATTTTATATTTATATAATATATAAATATATTGTTCCAAAAACGTAGATGTTTGGAAAAACTAACTCAGTCACCATTTCATTAATTTCAATGAAAGTGAATGGTGACTCTGTCAGTCCCTAAAATTTCCTTTCCACAGAAGAAACAAAGCAATACAGTTTTGAAACGTCATGATGGTAAGCAAATTATTATAGACTTTTTTTTATTTATTTTTTATTATTATTATTCTGGGTGGATCAACTATGCCTTTAAGATTACACTCACGTCGCCCGGAAGCTGCTGCTGAGGACAAATGCAAGTTCGAGGCGCGCGCTGGTGAGCGTGAATGACAGACGGACGCGCGCGCGGTTCCCCTGCACTCACGCAACTCATTCGTTTGTCAAGATATGTTTGTTGAGCTATTCTTTGATGCCGCTTTTGTGTTCACGAACTACAGTTTGGAAATAACTCCTAAACATCAGTGACAAGTACTTCTCGGTAAGTTGTTAAATTAATTAACTTGCTTGCTTATGCACAGTTCGTTGGGTGTTACGCCTTTTAAACATTATTTCGCTTTTGCGTAATTCCCGAAGTGAGTTTAGTCTTGTTTTCAGTAATTAACAGAACAATAAATACAACATAAGTAGGTTTGTGTTTAAATACTCTTGAGGAATTAATACATAGCGTTAATGAGCTAAAGCTGCTTCTCCTCAAACCTGTTGGTGGTTTGTTTTTGTCAGTTTGCTTAACGTTAGCGATTTCCGAGAGAAGTATTTTTGAATCGTTTTTATGTTCTTATTTCTTTAGTTTTATTTTAAGCGTTGCAGTTAGACAGTACGACTATCGTTTTGTAATGTTTCTTTAGTTTACATCAAGGTTTCTTGAGTTAAAGAGCGAACGGGATGCGCGCTCCCGTGCGCCAGCAATTGAATGATGGTTGTGCTCACACGTGAAAAGTGTGCAAAATAGACCGTGAACTAAAGTATTGAACTTTATTGAAGTGTATCCGTAAGATAAGAACAGGGCGAGGTTTCGAAGCACCATGCAAAGTATATTCAATGCTCTGTTTATCCTTCATTGTGGCTAAAGGAAGGGTCGCTCCCGTTACTTGATACACTGCATGTTTCCCAGCTGGGGTGCGCGGTCATGAAGCGCGCTCCTGGGGAGATGCATCTCACAAAAGTAGAGACATGAATGTGACACCTGATGACTGATGATGCTCGTATGATGTCACGGACTCTGCATTTGGGTGTACATTTTTTTTACATTCTAAATCATGAATCTTACTCTTATTAGTTGTACACAACTAATGTAAAAGTTAGTTGTGTCTATTTAAAGAGTTAGTTTAATCTACTTTATAGTTTGAGAGCTCTATGTACATAGTTAGCACACAAACAAAACCTGCCTTTGCTGTGATGCACTGGATTATTTTATGATTCAGTCTCATTTGCATTGATCAAATATAACACCATCACTGATGCAGCTTTATGACTTTGTGGTTCCTTTTTTAATTTAGTTCTAAACAACTTCATTTTTACATGTGGGTAGTTGGTCTGAATTGGAAATGGGAAGTTGTTCTGTGTGACATGCTGTAGTGTAGACCATCTAAAACTATTTTAAACAACATTTGCATAATGAATTTATATAATTAGGCAATCAGTTTTATAACATCCTATTGAGAGACTGTATGTATTTTACTTAAAAAATTAGGAGTCAGTGAAAAAGTGGACTAGTTACAGGACCTAAAATACACTTTACCTTGTACTTTCAAATATGTTTTAAACTTAAACCTTATACTGATTTAAAAAAAAAAAAATACTATACATGGTTTTAAATCCAAGTTCATTACTTTTTTAACACATGGATTTTATTAGAAAATGTGAATGCATGTAAATGCATATGGCTGACAACGAGCATTTGTGATCTGCCCTGTCAAAGTGCACTTACTGTAAAGCGAACAGTAATAAATGCAAGTGTATAATCTCTTGCCATTACATTTGAATTACGAAACCTTGTTTTGCATTTACAAAGGGTATGAAACAGGTTGTCAAGTCCGTTTGTTTGAGAAATGGCTAATATTCATATGATAAAAATATACAATAAAAAGTGGCAAAACAATAATAGGAGCATTTTGCTATCAGGTCTTTTTACTTCTATTCAGGGTGTGCCTGGGTTGCATTTGGAAACCCTCCTGAGCTTTAACGATTTCCTGCTTGGCCTTTAAAATCTGAGTTTAATGGGTTTTGTAATGCTGGCAGCTATTAGCATAGATCTTCAACCAGAGAGAGAGAGAGAGAGAGAGAAAATGAAGGGCTTAGATATTGGTATAGACTGAAACCGAGACAACTGGCCCAATGATGTAGGTTTGTTTTATACTCCAAAGACATTAAATGTTCAGCATGCTTTGTACGTGCCCATCTCTCCATTTGGGTGTAAACAGGCTAAAAGTTATATATGAAATTGCTCATCCATACATTTTTTTGTTTGTTTGTTTTTATCGCTAATCATTCTTAGTCTTTTTCAAAAATATTTATTTTATTAAAGGAATAGTTCACCCAAAAATTTAAATTTACTCCCCCTCGGGCTATCTCAGGCTATCTCATCAAAATGCATTTTAAAAAAATTAGCATTACATCATTTGTTCACAAATGGATCCTCTGCAGTGAATGGGTGCTGTCAGAATGTGAGTTCAAAAAGCTGATAAAAACATCACAATAATCCACAATCAGTTCGCATGACTGCAGTCCATCAGTTAACAAGTGAAAAGTAGCATGTTTTTAAGAAACAAATGTATCAAGGCATTTTAACATTAAACTTTGCTTCTGGCCAAATATAAGTCCATGATCAATCATAAGAAACTGAAGAAGTCCTTTGCCTGCTGTCCTCACATCAAAATCCACTGACATATTTATTTAGTAGGTTTTTGGACTGTTTTCACTTGTAAACAGTACTTGATCTGTGCATGTTTCTCCACTGATTCCGACAAGATGACTTTCCTTTTTTTTTTTTTTTTTTTACTGGAGAAAGCAAATCATGGATACAGCCAGGACTCATATTTTAGCCAGAAGCAATGATTTGAAGTTAATGTCTTAATAATGGATTTGTATGTTACAAACATGCAGCTTTTTGCTCCACATGTTATTTGATGTACTGGAGTTGAGTCAATTGCTTTGTGGTGTTTCAGCTGTTTAAACTCTCATTCTGATGGCACCCATTCACTGCAGATGATCCATTAGTGAACAAATGATGTAATGCTAAATTTCTCCAAATCATTTACATCTTAAATGGCTTGAGGTTAAGCACATTTTCAGTGAATTTTCATTTTTGGGTGAACTAACTGCAAATGTTTTCTCCAGTATAGGAATAGGTAAATTTCATTTTTCGTTCTCCAAACTAGAGTCAAAGGATCATCCTGTCCATTCATATCTGTTTTCATCACAGTGATTGGGGGAGCTTTGCCTCGTGACTGATCATAGCTCTTATGTTTCATAACAAAGCTGTCTTTCCATAGGCTGCTATATTTTGCAACATCAGGAAGGAGCATGATGTGGATTACAGAACAGGATGTCTAGTCTAGTAAGTTTATGGTTAACCTAACTTTCCGTCTCTGGTCCTTGAGTCAGATGACTGTTGTAATGTATACTTTATCAAAGCTCATTCCTTGTCTGCTTCAAATCATTTTAAAACTATAATTTGTATTAATTGGTTCACTTCTTAATGGGCTATGAATTAGAGACCCAGAAAACCAGACTGTGATGGTATAAAAGTATGTCAGTAGTTTTTAAATGTGTTAAAATGAATTTAGGCATCACTATAGTATAATATACAGTATTAAAAATTGATGTTAAATGTGATATTTGCTAAAGATGAAATTTAACAAGTTTACTGAATTGTCTGTGTTTTTATTAACTTTATATAGATTATAGCAAAGATAATTAAAAGTAAAAATAGAACTAAGCATACACATTTAAATGCCTATATGCATGCAATATTGAATGCAGTGTTATTTTAGTATTGTGTGTATATATACACGTTTTATTTAAAAACCTTGTACTTGTGAATATATGGCTTAAAAATAAATAAATATTTATTATTCTAAAATATTTTGCATGTGAAAATAAAACAGAATAATACATCTGGTTCATGTTGCGTTAATGTTTCAGTTCACACACACTTCTCATAATGGGGGAATGACCATGTGTCAGCGTTGGCACAGTAACACCCTACCCATCATTCAGCAGACATAACCCTCAGGGCCTTCTGAAGCAACTGCTCATTAATCAGAATAAGGATCAGCTCTCTGAACAAGATAATAGCAGCTGTAGTCTTGCTCTGGCCTAAGCAGGAAGAGACCATGACATCGCAATGAGACTGGATGGTTTTCTTGTCACCAACAATACTTCTCCTTACCCTTGATTAATACCGTAATTTCCTTCACAAAGGATGTCATTGTTTTATTCATATACAGTACTGAGTTTCTTTGTGTTCCTTTCTCGTTTTTAAATATTACTGATGAACTAACCCTTCTATCCTAGTCTCTGGGAAGCTGTGTGGAATAAAATCCGAACGTGTACATATAAATATTTCCTTTAGGTGTGCCTACAAATTTATAAAAACATAACAGGCACATATAAAGTTACAGAAAATTGGTCTTTCAACAATCATCTAATAAATGCAGCTTATGAGAACATTTAATGAGAAAAAGGTCTTGATGTTCCCTTTCTAGTGCCCCTGAGCTTTCTCTCACACAGTCCCAGTGTTGTCCGAGAGGAGAACTTCCCTGTAGACCCTCCTGCTTTCTCTCTGAGTCATGGCTGACCCTGTTGCATAAGTGCAGGGGCTGACATCATTGTTAGAGTCCCAGCACTGGGGTTTGAAGGCAGTGTGAACCGGTGTGGGGCCTCAAATCTCCCCCTGCACTGGGATGAGGAGCTGCTGGGGCTGCTGGGGCTCCTGAGGCGTGGCCTGTACTGTTGAGAAAAGATTGTGAAACAGCTCCTCTGTATGTACTGTAACACAAGCACCTGGTTTTTGCATTTTGCTTGTAAACGATGTAGGCCATAGCTTGGTGTGTGTGCCTTTTGTCTTTGTTTCTCCATTGAAAGATTTTGCCTGGACATAACCTTTGGGAAATTTGTAGAGAAGATTTTAAACCACAGAGAAATGTTTAAAATGCTATCATGTGCACATGTGGTTTAATAATCACAGACTAAGATGTGTAACAACACTAAGTATATTATCAATAGTGTTTGAGCAATCAATAGTCATTTATAGCCTAAATAAAGTGCAAATTTTTAAAAATGTGTTTTAAAGAGGTTGCTTTGTCGGTGCCAATAGGGCAGGACGACGACATATAGTGCTGGTGCGCTTTGGGTGTCCTGAATTCGAGTTTCCCGTCCCCAACCCCCTCTCGCTCTCCCACTTCGTTTCGTCTAATATACTGTCCTATCCTAATAAAGGCATAAATACCAAAAATAAATCTTGTAAAAAAAGAGAGAGGTTATTTGTATTTTTTCTCCTTATAATGTAACGACTTTTAGTCTTTACTTTTTTTTGCACCATAATAGGCTATTTGTTGCCACATGCTTCAGATCTTCTGTGTATCTTCTTAATAAGCTATGACTAAAATGTCCACATATTGCGAAGGTAGGACTGAAATTGATCAGGAATCTTGTTAAAAATAACGTGATTCTTCAGAAGAAAGTGCAGAGCTGTAGGTGCTACACACAGCCAGCAACAGTGCAAAGCTTAACCATCTTTTATTAAGAATAATAGTATTTCCCCAGATTTCTCCTAATTGTGCGTTTCTGAATACCAAACAGGAGTTGTATAATTGTGTTCATTTGTCTAAAGTTTTAAAGTTGCAAAAGAACAAGTCATGTGCAGTTCAGTTTCTTTTTACACTGGGGAGGATGTTTTGAGTTTTGAAAGTTACAGTGTTTTCATAATACACTGAACTCGTCCTGGAAAGTTCAAGGAAAATTTGATTCCTCATGGTATGACCCCTTTAAAGCTTAAGCTTGGAGGGCATGTTTTCTTAGTTTAGAGAAAACGGATGTGTCACAATTATGAGCTGAGAACATCTCTGACTCACTGCGAAGTATAAACACACACATACACATGAGCTCCTGACCATGGACAGACTTTGCACCATATTTACACACCAACATACCTTCTGCCCAGACGCACATAGTTAAAAACGTATATTTAGTCCTCACATGAGGATCCCAGATGTGTCGATCGCTCAGGATGTTCTCTGGCAGTGGGCCACACAATCCTGGAGTACACTGGGAAAAACACTCTGTTTCTAAGGGCTAATGAAGACATTGTCTTGTGTTTTTGTTTGTTTAAATGTATATGTGTGACAGTAGGAAAAGCACATCCAATTAGAGGTTAGATGGCTCATATCTTTGTTTTTCATGCCCTCGTTCCCTTTGCACCCATTGTGACTTCATTTAAAGACAACAGTGCTTTTTAGGTTGATTCTTTATGTGCACCATCAGCTGTTTGGCTGCTTGCTTATTCAATCTAAGATGCTTTGAGGAGGTTTGAATTTATGTAATTGCATTTGTTTAAAACATTGTTGCCCACGTGATGGAAGTTAACAACTCCAGACAGTTGTTAAACTATGTGTGGTTTGCAAATTGCATTTGGTTAGTCTCTTAACATGGAATATGCAGGCACAGTTGTCAATTTTTTCCTGGCTGGATAGTGTAGCCCTTTTTTTGCTCTCAGCAAAATCATTTGAATTTGGCAGGTAGTCAGCAGTAATTTTATTAGCGGAACTTTTACATGGATGATTTTTGTTTCTGTTGTTTATTGTAGCTTGAAGTAAATGATGCCATTGAAATCAGTTAGCCGAAAAATGCAAAATGAGAATGAGAGCCTTTACTGCCGTTGTTTTGATCTAAGTTTTTATTGAATTCACCTGAGGTTATCTAGTAATCCTTGGACATCATGAGGATGCACTTAAAAACAAATGCCAGCACACTTTAGACACATGCATCTTCTCGTCTCTGGTTGTATGCTGTGTTGTGGATGGATTTGTCTTTCCAAAATGCTACTCTGGTTTTCATAACTACTTGTCAGATGGATCAGGAGTTGATGAGATGATTTATATGGCCTTGTCAGCTGCAAACTATTGCCTCTGCAAATGGCACTAAACTTTCTTTAGCACAGTGGATGTCACAGAGGAAAAGAGGCAAGAGGCTGTTTTTTGCAGAGGTGATGGGTTCAGCCTGTGGTTGAGCGAGAGAAAGAGAGCGAACATGATTTTTCAATTAAGCCTTCCCTCAGAATTTTCTTCGTAAGAGTGCAAAAAGCCAGATCTGGAGGGAGATCAAACCTCCACCCAAGTTGTGCATGTTAAATTGCATACACGCACTCACTTTTATATAGAGTAACAGAAAACCACCCCATCGTGTTTCAAATCTTACTCTTCAACATTCATTTGTTAGATGCAGTGTGTAGTAGATAGCCAATAGTGTCAAGCCCATGTTAAAGAATTCATAGCTCATGTTGTGTGGTATTTTGACGATGTCTGTAGAACTTGTAAACTCGTAGCACACACACAATGAATTTTGGATTATGATGGCGCTAGTGAGTGATCTGTAGTTATCTACTAGGTCTACTATGCATATAGGGTTGGATTATTTACTGTGTTTTCACTAAAAGACCAGACTGTGCAAATGCATTCGTCAAATGCACTCATTGGCAACAATCACCATTGGCCAAATATTTTGCTACATAAGAATGAACACTTACTTTCAGTCATCCTGTCATACTGTACATCTGCCTACCTTTTACAGCATCAGCATTTTTGTCCATCTTGTGGATGTTTTGGGAACTAAAGTTCACTTGAAGTGCTAACTGATTGTCTTTACCAATTTAAAAATTATATACATTTATATTTGTGTTTAAAACAATATATTATAACAAAGTGTGTAGAATTTTTTTTTTTTTTAGCTGCTTCTGTTCTTTCTCGTCATGTAGTTTGCATGCAAAAGACACTGCACAGCATTTTTTGTGGAGCATTCTTTGCGATTACATGGTCACAAGCATTTTAAAGCTTCTGACAATCACTGTGTTTTCTTACGGTCTATTTCTCTAAATGATTTTTAAATGCTGATATTTTTCCATTGTTGAAATCATATGTCTCTGCCCACTTTGGAGCAAATGTCACAAAACATGTTCTGTGTGTGATGATCATACCTAATCTATGCAAACTCTTGAATCTAAGAAGTTTTAAAATGCCATTCTTCACTTTTACTTGGCTGTTCATTGATTGACATGGAAGGATCCTCTGTGTCACTGTCGTTTTCTGTCTCTCTCTCATATGCTGGCACATCTGCTTTTTTTTTCTCTCTCAGCAGGTGTGCCATCAGCGTTGGTACTTGACATATGATGATTGTTTGAACAATCTGATATTTTTCTATTTTGACATGTTTGACATGACAGTATGCTATTCTTTGCTTTTCCTGTTCATATTTTGGCATGTTACATGCAAAGACATTTGTATACAAAAACATTAAATGCTAAAAGTTGTTTGCGCAATTATTTGTGCCCATTGTCGAAGGAACCAGTGGCAGTGGCTTCTGCTTGGTCATAAAGACTTAAGGATAAAGTAACTAATTCCAAACAAATTCCATCATTTTGACAGTAAAAAAATAAGAATACAACTAACATGTACGGAGTCAGACAGACAGTTGCGAAATTTTGTTGCATTTGCAAGTCATTTACTTGGAGAGGGTTTTGTTGATTCACATACCTTCAATTTTATGTAGTAAATACACTGTTACTTTAAATAACCAGTTCCTTTGATTCTTTGGGTAAAAGAAAATCTTGCTACTTGACACTCCAGGTGACACTCATGCATAAAGCGTTGCATAGTTTCCATAAAGTTTATTTTAGCAATCTTTATGCAAACTAAATAAATAAATAAATAGTGTATGTAAATTGGGTAGTTATGTAAATATATCTGTACCCAATGCCCTCTTATTTTAGTTTTAATTTGACATCTAAAAGTATGAGACTATTGCATTTTCTTATAGTCTAATACTTTTTGATTACATGCAAATGTATTCACTATGGTCTCAGACTTTTGTACTCTGCTGTATGTGTGAGTACTCATCCAACCATCCTTAAAACACCAGCCAGAACACTATAATTTGGTAAAATGTATTATGTTGACTTCAATTTACCAGTTTGACACTAGAGTAGCTCAGAAATAGGACACTTTTCTAAATGTGTGCCTAGGAAATGGGGCACTTTTTTGTTACAGTTTTACTTGAGACCACTGTCTTTTCTTCCAGTAGTGCTTATCACAAGATTAGGCATTATCTGTGTGCAATATATCTGTCAGACATAATGCAGTAATGGAGAGATAAGTCTCCATGGTTTATTTGATGGATGGAGTGGTGGAGATAGAAAAATTGCCTGAGGAGAGACATGGAAAGAGGACGGGTGGATACAAATGTCTTTTTCACACATTCTCTTCGCCTTTAGAAAAGCGTTCACACAGATACCCAGGGACGCCACATTCAACTTTGTTAGTCTGATTCTGCCCCCCACTGTCTATAATAATGTCAAGCTGTATTTTACCTGTCTTCAGCTAGTAGAAGAATAGGTTGCTAACATTTAAGCATAAAACACTAGTGGGTACGGAAAAAAAAAACTTAAATCCCCTCATAAGGGGGATAATAATTATTAATCATATAAGTAGATACAAGACTACTTTTGTTTATTTCTTGTTAAGCCTAAAATCTGAAGTGTCTTAATGTGACCCATGAAAATATTTTTAATTAACATAATTTGGTATTTAAGAACTAATTACAATTGGTTTGATTGATTTTTATGTTTGCATTATTATTATTATTATTATTATTATTATTTTTTTTTATATGGGTCAGCCGATAATGCTGATGATTCTCACCCAGTAGATGATCAATTATACTGTTGTCTCTTCAACCGAAAACTATTTTTTCATAGTCTAATGATTGTCTAGTTGTTATTGTGCCAAAAAGCGCAAAAAAAATAATAAAAAATTAGTTATCAATAACAGGATGTTTTTTGTAGAATGATTTTTTTTTTTTTTTTGTAGATTATTATTTTCTTATAATAATGACTTATCAATGCAAAACACTCAGGTCAGCTTCAAGTTTGCCCAAATACAACAGACTGACAGCTGTGATTATAATTGGTCATTTGAAATGTTTTTTTTTTTTTTTTCTGTCCGTACAGTATGTCCAGAATAACATTATAGACATTGACCTTTCTTTTACGATTATCACATAATTTTAAACTAGCTTAAGTGTCCATGTATGTTAGTTTGTTTGTTTGTTTGTTTGTTTGTTTGTTTGTAAACGTCAAGCTTTTTTGTTCATGTTGTCTTTGGCAAGAACTGGGTTTTCAGTTTGTTGCTGACACAGGATGCACAGATGTCCTAATGAATAAAGAGGCTACACTCATTGTGTGTCTGGCCAGATGGACCAACTGGCATTGGTCCATGTTATTTATATGAAATGTTTTCCTACCGTGACCCACTTGGTACCCTCATTAAAAGTTTTTCCACCAAGATTTATGTTTCTGTCAACATTGCAGCACTCTAATGAACTGTTATCTCCATTCATTTGAGTTCTTGATGAGTTGGCCAGCTTTTCGTTATCCTTTTGTGCCTATGGTTTGGGGGCAGCCGTTATAACTTTGGCAAGGTCCACTGTCTGTATGTGGGTACTGTACTTGATTTTCTTCCTGCTGGCCTAAAACCCTCTTCCAGATTTATGCTCTTGCACCTTACCAGTCGTAAAACGATAACCTCTAACAAAAACACTCTGTGGTAGCAAAGCTTCTCTGGTGTGAAACCACATCATGGTTATGGGTACGTCACGTGTTTCTCAGTTCACTGGGCTGTCCTGTCCTTCCCAGACCATCCCATTTGCCTGTCTCTACAGTGTCTTCTTCCCAGTCTTTGCAGGATGGATCGTCTTTCTGTCAGTTGTACATGGTCTAAAAAGGCTCCTAGATTTCTCTCTGCTGTCCAGGTGCAAAGAAAGAAACGCTAAAGGGAGAGATCATGTTGAGAGGTAAAGTGCTTTGGCTCAACGTACAGTGTCTTTCTGTTTGTCATATGCAGATATTTTTGTTATGCAGATAAAGCTTTTCCAGAAATCTCTATCTTGGGCTGTTTGTTGTTTCTTTGGTCTATATTTTAGCTCTCAAAATATGAGTCTGTGTTCATGTATATTTGCACTCTCTGCCTTTAGTCTGGTTTCTTTTTGTCAAGCATGTCAGAGAGGATTAAGAAATATTGAAGAGCCTCATCTGGTTTTGCCCATTTTAATGAGGCACATACAAGCATGTTTGTTTCTCATTTTTCTCTGTGATAAAGTGAGTATGTGCATAAAGGAGGTTGGGGAATTGTCCCCTCTCTCCTATAAATATGCATCCTCTGCCAAACTTGTTTTGCCTAATCTTATATTTCAATTTTTTTCTCAGTAACACAGAGAAACTTGATTCAGGTTGCTGCAGAAATATATTGCTATTAGTATTTTTAATTTTTTTGAAACTTTTTTGAGCCATGAAAGTGAAGCAGAATAACATGTTAATTTCATAGTGCTGATGACTGACTTCTGTGCAGCTACATTTTTAAAACCTGTTTTTGTACACAAACAAGGTGTTGATTATGCAGTGGTTGAGTGTTAGTGTTTATTTACTAGTTGGCTGCAGCATGTACAAGCACTGTAGTTATTGGACTGAAAATAAAAATGTCCTGTGGACAGTGACACAACACATTGTCATTATATTTGATTATTTAATATAAAGTTATGAGGAGTGGCATTTTGGACCAATGAGATTTTACAGTGGGTGGGGTTATTTAGTGCAACTCCACAAAATGGAAAACAATTTCCTGCAGCTTGTCGAAGTGTTAAGACAAAAATCCAAATGAATGTGGAAAACTGGACTCCGCTGATGTGCCTTGGTTTTTACCCAGTTGAAAAAAAGTCATCAGTTTAATTACTATTTGATGGCATCTACAGAAACACAAACATGCATTTGCTTATCTAAATGAGGACATTTTATATAGTTTAATGTGCTTTCTAAAATGTTCTTTGTAATAGGGAATAATTATTTCTCCTATTGAGGGTGTCCCCAAAAGAAAGTTCTGCCCACAAACAATCTGAGTTGTAAAATGCTAGATAAATGCCCAGGCTGTTGACTAATTCAGTCCAAAGTTAACTTTCCTCAAAGGTTACTGATGAATTGTTTACTTGACCTAGTTGCATAAGCGCATTATGAGCACAATAAGGAAATGGAAAGAAAAATATTTGTAAGTGTGTGTGTGTGAGGGTTTGAAAAGGGGCACTAGGTGGAGCTCTGATCTCTTTCAGGAGCTCAGCACAGGTGAGGATCTTGACTTTTTTCACTGTTTCTCTTTGGGGTTTTTTTGTGTGATGTGTCTATCTCTCAAACACTCATTTGCTGTTCTTCTTTACTCCTCACTCTTACAGAATGCAGTAATCTTAAACAGTCATGATCTGTTTTATCTCACCCTGACACCTAGAGTCTGTCCTGCACACTGTCATCATGTTATCTCCAGAGATCCCGCTCTTGGTTTAGTGTACACAGCACATTGGTTTTGTTTAGAGAGGAAACAACTTGGACATCTTCCCTTCACAATTTTAAAAAAATGTTTTGCTTTGATTCATATATTTTTTTTTTTTTGCAACATTAATTTCCGGTCTAGTGATTGAGATTGAATGTTGGCCAGGACAATTAGTCAGCCAGTATTTTGCCTCAAAAAAAAAAAAAAACAACTGTCTCTACGTCAAAGAATCCTGACAAAAGGTATCCTGGTTTCCACAAAAATAATAAGAAATGTTTCTTGGGCACCAGTAAGCATATTAGAATGATTTCTGATGGATCATGTGACACTGAAGAGTGGAGTAATGGCTGCTGAGAATTCAGCTTTGCCATCACAGAAATAAATTAAATTTTTTTAATATATCAAACAGCTATTTTACATTTATATTTCAAATAAATGTTGATATGGTATGCATAAGAGGCACATATAAAATCTTGCCTATCACAAACACAGGAGACACATTTGTGACTCATTTGATTTGTTAACTAGACACGTATTCTGAAATTTCTATTCACTTTAATTCAAATTTTCAAATTTGTGAATGTTCTCTTGTGTTGTTTTCATGTATACCTGCAATGTTCCATTCCATTCTTCTATTACTGTGATCTGTATTCATTTTTTAGCTCAATAACACATCACATCAGTGTGTCAAACTTCACTTTGTCCTTGTGCTTTCATGTCTCAGGATCACATTTCCACTACTCTCCTCCCTGCCAGTCTGTGAGGCCTGCTATGGCATGACTGTGGTGGGAAAGCACCGTGCTATATTTGAAAACCTCTGATGTCTGTCTTCACATGAAGCTTTAGCTGCCGCACAGTACTCCAGTAGAGGGGGTGTGATTGACAGTAAAGGGGAGCTTGTTAGTGTGTGTGTGTGTGTGTGTGTGTGTGTGTGTATGCCAGTACCACATGGCCTTCTGCTGTCCTCCCCTCTTCCTGTTGCTTGTTCGTTCTCTGACCTTCTCCAGAGCCGATACATCTCTTTGGAAGTGCAGCGAATACATCTGTCCTGAGTATTATTGTATTTAACCCTTTCGTGATTGAAATGCAGTGAACATAGTCCACTTTCCCCAGTGAGGCACATCTGATACGAGCATTACTGCTACAGTAAGTTATTTGGACTTTTTTTTTTTTTCTTCATTTTTCATTCTCATATTCATTCTGTTATTTAAAGTTTTTGAGTTTCAGAAAGCTGAAATATGAAAGCATGTAATTTTAATGAATTGTGTGTCCTCTTTAGTCTGTGTACGTTAAATGAACTCAGAATCCCAGTATATGTGTTGTTTTTTTACTGTAAGTAAAGTGGGTCAGTATCAGTGACTGAGAGTTCAGAGAGACTGTGCAGTGTCCATTAAGACTGAGTGATCTTTGATATGAGACAGACATGGAAAGACAGTGACAGAAAGTGCTTATAGACTGCTGAACTAAGTGGTATTGAATCCTAAAGGGCATCTGTTACCTCCCATTCCTGACAAATTCCTTAAACTCTCTCAATGACTCATTCTTACTATTCTAGTAAGTATTAATTGATCTGCTTGGAGTTGCTGTGAATGCTTTTTAACATCATAGTATTTGTTTATCATAGTACTTTATTTTATTTGTTCCACTGGGTGTAGCCTAAATGATCACATCTCATCTGATTATAGCATAATACAGAATAAAAGTTTGAAATCCACATAATGTATACAGATGTTTGCATAACATTCTGCTTGTTTAGATACCTTCATCTGATCCTAGATTTGTCCTTTACTACTGATGATATTGCTGTTCAGTTTGGTGGAAAGAATAAAAATAGGGTCTGAAGGAGTGGCTAAAGGAGTAGATTATGACATGCAAACTAAAATATATTTATTGTGGCCACATTAAGAATTTGTCTGCTGGTTTTCTTAATTTATTTAAATGTAATAATAATTACATTTAATTGATACATTTTTTTTTTATTTAATTTTTTATTTTTTTTATTTTTTTTTAGTTAAATCAGCTAACAAATAAGAATTGATTTCCACGAATTATTCATTCATTCATTCCCTTGTTTTATTAAATTATGGCCATCTTGTACTAATCTGTTCCCTCATTTTAATTTAATTAAAACTAGGGAGCAAATTAGTAAAAAAAAAAAAAAAAAAGTAAACATTATGAGGTATTTGATAAAAGCTGACTTGAATGTTTTCTAGATCATTAGACAGGATGTGCCTTGAAAGCCTGTTTCATTAGAAGGTGCTTTCGTTTAAAAAAAACAAAAACACTGCTTGTGAAGTCATTGATCTTAGGTTTCAGACACAGCCATAGTGTTTTTCTGAGCACTTTCTGTTGCTGAGTTGTTCATCCTTTAATGGTGTGTGCGGGCAGTAAGCCTAAATAACGAAGCCTCATGCTCAACAGCTGTCCAGTGACCCCCCACCTGCTCTCTCTCCATCACTTTGACCAAAATAGACCCCCACAAATGGCAGATACACATTACAAAGAATATTTTCTGTACAACATGAGGTCAGAAGAGGAAATTAGGCTTTTATGCTTGTATCCATATGCAGTCAGATGTGATTAGGACGTGAAAACACATTCTGTACTGCTGGATAAGCTTTTAAGCTATGTAAATATTTTAACTCCATTTCCACACCGCAATATCATTTTCCATTGGATGAGTATTTGTGTCTGTAGTCCTTAATAGTATGACAGGCTTACGTGTTTGCTGTAAATGAACTAGCTCAATGCTAAATATACTCGCTCCAGCTTTAGCTAAGCTTAACTGGCTAACAATGACTTATTATCTGGCTTAAGGATGATTTTCTGTGCTTTCTGTCACTGCATAATAAAATTCACATGCGTCACGACAAAGTGTTTAGCTGAGAGCATTTCTGAAATTTGTCAAGCCTTGTGATATCAGACTAAAAACATCTGAACACATTTTTGTATTCAAAAGAGATTGAACACATTGAATGGAACAGAGATGATTTTTAGAAAGTTGAACTGTTTTTAAAGCTGCAGTCCGTAACTTTTGGCACTCTAGCGGCTAATAAACAGAACTGCGTGCGTGTTGGAAGAACATTGTAGCCGGAGCTACTTCTCTCTGTTTATGTCTATGACGAATCACACAGATACTGGGCTACTCTGCAGCGGTACGTACCCGAACCAGTCTGAATGGTCCGAATACACATCAGTTTATTTTAGCTACATTTACATTTTAGTTGAAAGTTAAACTAAATTTGTTTATTTAAATGTAGCTAAAATAAATTGATTGCAACCACTTACCTTAAATTTAGTAAATTCAATGAATATTTTTTTCAGTGTATAAACACTTATTATAGGTGTACCGTAGTGATTCAGGACAAGCCAAAAACACGGTTTGGAAAATGGATTCATGGTGTACTCGCTTATTATATACATTTTGTAAATTTTGAACACAATGTTACGGACTGCAGCTTTAAGTTGACACAGCTTCTTAAATACTGCAAAAACATACTTCTGATGCATGTGTACACTACCGTGTCAAAAGTTTGGGTTTGGTTCGTGCTTTCCAAAGCTGCATTTATTTGGTCAAAAATAAATTAAAAACAGTAATATTGTGAAATATTACAGTTTAAAGGAACTGTTTTTTTTATTTTAATATTTTAAAATGTAGAATTTTTAGCAGCAATTTATTTCTCCATTCTTCAGTGTCACATGATCCTTCAGAAATCATTTCATTATGCTGATTTGTTGCATTTCTTATTATTAGCAATGTTGAAAACAGTTGTGCTATTACATGTTTGTGAAAATCATAATACTTTTTTTCAAGATTCCTTGAATGACATTTATTTGAAATAGAAATTTTTGTAACAATTCACATCTTTAGTGTCACTTTTGGCCAATTAAATACATCGTTGCTGAATAAAAGAATTAAAATAAATAAATCTTACTGACTTCAAACTTTTGAACAGTAGTGCCCTTATAGCAACAATCAAAAAATGCTTTTTGTGCGAGTTAGTATTGTTCTGTTTATGTATATACTGGCACTTGTTTATAGTTTGTGTAAGCTGGGTTTGAAAGGCATGGCTAAATCTGTTGGCTGTCTTTAGAAGGTGACTTGTCATTGTTGCCCTAGATACTCAGTGAGGGTTATGCACTGGGCACACGCACAACCTCCTATTGCTTTCAACATAAAGGTACAGTCACATCATTGACACAGCCCAGCCATTCAGACAAGGGAAAGAAAAAAGCGGTGACCCAGAGTCAGCCACTCAGAAAACACATTCCCTTTTTAGGACCGAGGTAGGGGGTGTGTATGTGTGTGAGTGAGTGGTAATTTTAGGTAAATGTGTTGTGGAATGAGTGGACAGTTTTCTGACCTTGTCCTGCTACATAGGACTGACCCAAATCAGGTGACCAATGAGTGGATGAAACAGGACTCAATGATTGTTTACCAGTCACCTCCCAATCTTGGGAATTTGATCATATATCAAGCGCTGTAGTCATACTGCTTATGGAGCAGAATGCAGCTATGGGTCATTATTTCATTCTTCTGTTACAATCTGAGATTTCATTCTGCTACATCAGTTACGGGGGTGAAGCATTGATTCACTGATGTAGCGTGATTTCGTTTAGCATATTATTCACATACTGCTTCAGGTTCTGCAGCATTAACATAGATGGAATCTTGAAGTGCCAAAGTTTCCAGCCTTTAATCAATTCACATATCATTTTTATATATATTCGTCATTTAGTTTAACATTGCTCCTTTTTGTTTGAGTCTCATTTCAGCAACCTGAAATGGAATCCGCAAAATTGGCTACTTTGGCTATGTAGAATGTGGTACTTCAACTCTGAATGTAGCAGGGAAAATGTTATATTCATATTTCTGAGGCCCAGCACTGCTGGAAACCCAACTCTCATAGTCTAACATTCAAACAGCAAAGGTGACGACAGATACCCATCTAAAGAGATGCTGTTCATCTTACTTCATATTATCCAGCACAAGATAAGGCAGCACCTTCAGGGTTTTACAGTACATCTGAAAAGAATAAAATGACACATTTATGGAGAATATTTGTTGGTTGGTTTTATTTAGCAGATCATTTAGTTGTATTAGAAAACCAAAAGTCAGAATAGCTTAAACTCCTTGCCAGGTAGTGTTGTTCTGGCACGGGACCTTCTGAAAGTTGATATGTTGGAAAATCAGGGTCATTTTGAGGACAAGCTGAACATGAGTTATAGCCTAGAAACACGGCTAGATTTCTGCTAGTCATATTTGAACTATCCAGACTTTAATTAATTGCTAAAATGGATCAGATTTTTTTTTTCTTCTGGCTTTCCTACATGTTTCCATTCATTTATAATCTGTTTATTTGCCTTCCCTGTGACATCTGACAGTACTGTTTTACAGATGATAGATGCTAAGAAATTCAACAAACCAAACTGTGGCCAAGTCTCTCTGCTTAGATTTATGAAATTTTTTGGTACACAGGAAACAGTTCTTAGGCTAACATGCGATTTTTAAACTCTGGATTTAAGCTTAGACCCACTGCATGGCCTTTTGGCTTAATTTGTCTCATAATTCCTCTTTATTTCTGTTTATTGTCACCATTTACCACTTGAATCTTTATTTACTACTGTAGCGTGCAGATGGTGTTAATCCAAGCCCAACAGTTTGAGCTGTAAATACTGAGCACATGTGCACAAGACCATATCATTAGAAGGTGTGTTTTAGATCAGGGGATGATGTCATATTTGTGCTATTTGTTATCTGAGAAAGCAAACCAGTCTCCAAGGAATTAGTAGATTACATTATTTGTAATGACAAGGCAGTGCACATGCCCTCCTCGAGTGTCACGCAGTGATGTCATCTCTTTTTGGCCTTTAGTTAGATCCGGACGGGGTCTCAAGTGCTGATTATTTTAGATATTAGTTCAGTCTCTGGTATGTCTTTGATTTCCTAATCATGGTCTGTGATGAAGGCTGATCTCTGTGATTGTGTCAAGAGAAACAGCAGCTGGTTTCTCTGGCAGCTTGAGACACTCATTGACACATTCTTGATTTTTGATGGGTCTCAGTCTCAGGCCATCCTTAAGGGCGTTTGTTTGAGTGTCGAAGAGTATGATAAGTATTGCAGTTGAAACATTGCAGTCAGGATAATAAGCCAGAAATAGTGCAGGGCAAATGCCATTCTGCATGTACACGAGTGCTTAAATGCCCTGCTTGCTTGAATGCGCATTGATGTTAAGCTCTCTCTACTGCTCTCTACTCTCCCTATATTACACACTGGCCTGTTTCTTATTGTTCAATGTCTTGTAAGCTTCATACTGCCTCCCTCAGTCCTTTTTGTATTCCAATGGCCATTTTTTTAAACTTTTTTTCCATTATAATGTTATTTATAATGGCCATTTTATAATGCATTCTCACAACCGCAGAATGTGGTTTAGAAACCCCTGGTTTAGATGGCTAAATATGGCTATTTCCATAGAGTTAACGTTGGGTTTACTGTAAGCCTTTCCTGTGTTATGGAAGTTGATGTCTTAGATTGTTTGCCACTATCGCAATATTAGAAAAAGGTTAGTTCAATCCAAGCGGTTACATTCACAGGAAAATTCTAGAAAAAAGCATGATGTCCATTAGGGGTGTAACGGTTCACAAAATTCACGGTGCGGTTCGATACGATACAGTAATGTCACAGTTCGGTACGTTTTCGATACAGCAAAAAGAAATGCCAGAGAAATTTCCTTGATTTTTACTTTTTTTTTTTTTTTTTTACTTTGAACTAGGGGATGTAACGATTAACCGTGATTCAAATATCCATCTTTATTTGTCCCTCTAAATCTAGCACACTCTATTTTATCTATCTGTTGTCTTTTTATTTAAAAAAAAACACACACACACTTGACCCTCTATCAATTGCATATTTATCGTCTAACTGCTAGCTTTTCTAAAATCTAACACTAGCTTTCTTTTTTCTATTCTATCTACTTGTTCCTTTTAAAAAAAAAAAAAAAAAAACTGTTTAGTTTTTCTATATTCTATCTACTTGTTTTCTTAAATAAAACTTATGTGTACTGCTTTAGGCTAACCGAGACTTGTCATAGCACTTGCATGTTGTTGCTCTTTTGTTGATTTTGATTGCTTCTATTGTCCTCATTTGTAAGTCGCTTTGGACAAAAGCGTCTGCTAAATGACTAATTGACGCAATAAAACCAACAAAAGAGCAATAATATGTGAGTGCAATATTAGTATATTATAGTGTTATATTTCAATTTCCCAAAGAAATGTGCAACATTTTGTCCAAGTAATAATAAAAGGACACATTTAATTTATAATTTGTCTTAAATCTCATTTTGTAAAAAAAAAAAGAAAAAAAAAAAAAGGTGAATCAAATCGTGAAATCAAAATCATGAATCGAATCGAATCGTGAGTTGAGTGAATCGTTACATCCCTACTTTGAACAATGATGGAGCTATACTTGACCCATCTTCTGGGGTGTCGTCTTATCAGCATATAAAACAAAAACAGCTCCGGTTTGAAGTATTCCAGTTGATGTAGCAGATTAATCTTTTCCAATAAGCAATATGGGCATTTTTTTACCTTTTTATAAAGCCATTTTTTTTTCTAAAAGTGTGCATCACCTTTTTATTTATTTTTATTTTATTTTTTTTAAGTGTATTTATTTATTTTTTTATACATAAGTCAATAAGACATTTGGGCTGTTACCAAGCAAATGAAGTCAGTATTGACAAAATTCATCTTTGCAATGCAGAGGAAACATAGATATTATGTTGATATTTTGAACATAAAACATTGACAACTGATGCTTGAAATTAATTTAAAAATTAAGATACTTTAAATGTGAAATTAAAACCGCCAGCAGGTGGCAGCAAGTCACTGTTAATAAGTGAGTCATTGTGATTGAACCAAATCATTTAACGGGTGATTCATTCAGGAACGAAACACCGTCATGTTGCTCAGGAAGTCAGAATTACAAGTTTGTATCATGCAATTATGAGAAAAAAAGTCAGAATTGTGAGAGAAAAAGTCGCAATTACCTTTTATTTTTTATTCAGTGGCTGAATGGGCTTCCATGCAAAACAGTGCTGTGGCTGTGTTTGGAATTTTGTTGTCGAAATTGGGCAAAAACAGGCAATATGCTGTCTAAAACGTAAGTCTATTAATTAACTTCTTGCTTATTGAACTGTTGTAAAAATCATTTGTAATAATGCTGATTTTGGAGAGAAAAAAAAACTCTTCTGTGATATTGATTGACTATATGAAATTATATAAATGTATACATTTTCTGCCCCCATATCTTGAATTTCGCAATCATTGTGGCGGCATATATGCAAATTCATTCTCTGCCAGCAGGAGGGCTTTTAGAGCGCGGAGAAATAGCGATTTCCCCGGTAACACTGTACACAAAGCAGCGCTCCGCTTACAATTGCTGCTTTATCAGACATTACATGCAAGGTGAAATGAAAATGACATCCAAAATTTTCTGAAGACAGTCGGTTTCCTTCAGAAATGCAGTGATTATAAAAACACCTGCACTGGGTTTCGATTTTGAAACGTGCAGTGCTCTTGTTTATTCAACGAAGTCAAAGCTTTTTGAAAAAATCTATTTGTGGCGGTCAGTTTTGATATTGTGGCGGGCCGCCACAAATAAATCAATGTATGGGGAAACACTGAAAATATATTCAAACAGAAAACAGTCATTTGAAATTAATATTATTGCAGTATATACAATCGTAACTTAACTTGCTTTAGCTTTTCCTACTGTTGCTATAATTAATTCATCATATTTTTTCTCCTTACACTTTCATCTTTTCCTCCATTCCTCAGCAGTTAGTGTCTTCCTCACAGATGGGTGACTTTATTACACAAGAATTTCTGAGTTTGGCTGCTTTTGGATATTTTATCCCATTTGAACCCCGGAGCTAACAGGTGCACTTGGTCAGAGTCATTCTTTTGAAACTCATCGTTATTCCTAAGCAGAAACTCAAGCAAGGAAGTTTGTTTTTTTTCCTACACCAAAGGGACCAGGATGGTAAAAATGAAAAATCTAAACCTATTTAACACACACATTCTCTATTGATATTGGGAAGACAGAGTGGGAAAGACCTGATGAGTTCATAAATCCAATGATTTTTTTTTTTTTTTACTACACACGTCGTCAATTTTGTCCCTCCTTTGAGCACTTGGCACAACAATATGACTTGGCAAGTTACATTCCCTGTGGCAGGGATTTTGCTTTTCCACTCTTTCTTTCTCTCAGTACCACACATATGTCATTGCTCAGAGATGAGTGGAATTTCTAGTTCCTTTGAGACACTTATCTTCTCTTTCTTTCTCACCCTTCAGCTGTCCTAAAAGCTAAACACACATACACTGTATGCAGCTGCTAGTGCACACAACCGCTACTGTCTGACCACTGTGGTCTTCCCTCTCACCCCTTTCTATACATTTCTCTCCCTCCCCTCATCCTCCAGCCTCAGTATTGTTAATCTGATTAGCAGTGAGCAGCATTAGCTCCGTAGTTACCTTGCTAGCATTTAGCAGAAGCCATGCAGACAGCAAAAGGCTCTCCGTCAGCATAGTGTTGGAGAGAGACTGTTCTCCTCCTCCTCTCGCAGCATTTTTTTCTCTCTCTCTCTCTCTCTCTCTTTCTCTCCACCTCCCTTCTCTGGCTGTCCCAGGACTGCTGCAGCGAACTCTGCATCACCTTGCAGTTCAGACACTGCTGCCTTTCTGCAGTCCTCTCTCACTCTCTCCTAATTTCCTCCTCTCTTTGGTCCTTCACAACCCCCTCCCTCCTTTTCTGATCACTTTCTTTTCTTATCTGTCATCCACTCCTTATTTTATTTTATCAATATGTATCGGAACCCTTGGATCTCTAACTACATCAACCATGTCAAGTTGTGCCAAGGTGAGTAAATGGCAGTTGGGGTGGGATGGGATGGCACAGGCCCACCAAATGCTGCTTGGGTTTAAATGGTACTAGAGCCTCCAAGGACTTAAGTATTCAGGACAAGGAACACGCTGACTCAAAATGAAGAGAACTGAGGCATTATGAAGCAGAATAAGTACTGTGCCTTTTGCATTTTGTGGTTTAGATGCAAATGCTTTAAATAGTTTAAATTCTGCAGATGTGTCTGTTAGTCAGTTTAAGAAAGTTCGACTTGTGGTACTGCCTTTTAATGGTTTTGTTTTGGTCTGTGCACTTGCGCAACAGCACATGCTTTTCCATTTATCCTGTGCGTTCTTAGTTAAGTGGTGCATTTGCACATTTATAGCAGGTGTTTGTCTTTTAGACATTTTGTGCATCCAGATGAATATAACTTATTATTTTCATTAAAATGTTTAATTTGTTTTCAATCAGAGTCAAAGTATTCTATTATAATCAGTGTTTAGACTGCTTTAAATGTCAATAGGTTAATGTGTATATGTATGAATGGGTTTTAGAGATTCCCTGTCACCTAATTCGCCCTTTCCTGGTGTGCAGACACCAGCTGTCTCATTTAAGACTCTTAAGATCTTCATCTCTGTCTGTGAATCTGTAAATGACAGTTTTGCACTCGTTTGAAGGTATTGAAGAATGTTTGGAGTTGAACTAGCATTAAACATCATGATTTAGTGTAAATGTCGCCATACCCATGCGTGATGGCACACTTCCTGTGTCACATTTGACTAATCCTTTTCCTCTTGAAGACTAATCCTTTATTAGATGCGACAAGTCCTACAATAGCACCTGACTGCCACATTTTGGCCCTGTGTTTTCCAGTTTAACAGGTTTTTTGAATGAATGGCTAGCATTTTCTACTTGCTGACTTTCATAGTTTTATCGCTTTAAGTGATTAGTTGTTAATTACTTTGCTTTCTTAATTGTGCTTGAATGTTATAATTTAAATATTCAGATTTATTATAAATATTTATTAGATCATTTATTAGATCATTTCAAAACATTTGGGGTCAGTAAGTTTTGAAAATGTATTAATACTTTTATTCAGCGAGGATGAATTCAATTGATCAAAAGCATTTATTTGAAATAAAAATAAAATACTGTTCTTTTAATTTTATGTTCTTTATACTTTGTTAATTAAAGAATCAAAGAAAAAAGTGTCTCTATTTCCACGACTGTTTTCAGCATTGAACATTAATAAAAAATATTTCTCAAAAGGATCATGTGACACTGAAGACTAGAATAATGGGTGCTGAAAATTCAACTTTGCCATTATAGGAATAAATTGTTTTAAAATATATTCAAATAGAGAAGTTATTTTAATTGTAATATTTTATAACATTACAGTTTTTCCTATAATTTTGATCAAATAAATGGAGTCTTGGAGAGCACAAGAGACTTCTTTCAAAAACTTCAAGAAATCGACCCAAACTTTTGAATGGTAGCGTGTTGAAATGTGATTGATTTAAACCTTTCTACAATAATTTATTAAATTCATTTTCAGTTATTTTACTTTCATTGAGGTTAATCATTTCTAACTGTACCTAAACGGTGACTGCGTTTAGGAGCCTGAGAGCATTGGGGTTATAATCTCGTCATATGACCAAACAGGCTGTGACTTGCTTCAGCTGTATCTCCTCCATGTGCTTCTACTCCGACTAATGCCAGATATCAGTGACTGAACCCTACAGTCATGCAAGTTTATCAGTCACCAAATTATGACTGTGCTGGGAAACAGGTGTGTGATGTGCTGGAACATAAAATTAACCCAAACAAGTTTCAGAGCTGTGCAATCAGCTTCTATATGATGCTTGTTGTATCAGAGAGGTATGTTGGTGTGTCACAGGCCTGTGGAATAACAAGCGTGCCATTTAAAGTGCTGTAAATGTCACACTTGACTGTCTGATTAGCATCTGTACTTAAGCGGGCACACAGCCAAGGTGTTGTG
>NC_081166.1:12293225-12388225 GCF_012432095.1 Onychostoma macrolepis | reverse complement strand
CAAATATGTGGAATAGTTTTAGGTTCCAATAAGTAAAAAATTATTTTATGAAATGTTTGGAGGCCAATAACTGAAGATCTAAACAAAACCTCCACAAGCTGTTTTGTGGTGTTTAATTCTGTTCAAAGCTTTTTTTGAAAGAAATTGTAAATTAAATAAAGTCATTATTTTTTTTCTTTGAACACACAAAGTATTCTCGTAGCTTCATAAAATTAAGGTTGAACCACCGATGTCATATGGACTATTTTAACAATGTCCTTACTACCTTTCTGGGCCTTGAACGTGTCCGTTACGTTGCTGTGTCAAAAAGCTCTCAAATTGAATCAAAAATATCTTAATTTGTGTTCTGAAGATGAACGAAGGTCTTACGGGTGTGGAACGACACGAGGATGAGTAATTGACAGAATTTTCATTTTTGGGTGAACTATCCCTTTAAGTTGGTTTGAGACCTTGTTTAGAAACCAATTTTAGAAAATTGCAACGCGCCATAGTTAACGTCATAGCAAATGCTAATGTAACATCAGTGGGTGTTTTTTTTTTTCTTTTCTTAATATCTTTCTTGCACTTACATCATATTGTCTACCACCATCTTATCAGAGCCAAGATGTTTGTCCAACCACTGAAATAATCATACAGAAATTAAAGCCTGACTCCCTGCTTTTAGAGCTGGAGCTCTGAGATCTCCCAGTTGCAGATCAAAGAAGTTAGTGCGCTCTGGCACTCTTCCCCTCTGCTCCCTTGCTTTCATTTTGCCTTGTTCTTCTCCTCTCCTCATTCCTCTGTTTGCTTCCCCTGAGTCACAGTGCTTCTTTTCTCCTCAAATGTTGGAGGATGTGAAAAAGGGCTGCTGGGAACACAAGCTGCTCCTCCTCAGATACTGGACCAGTCACTGACATCCTGTGATAAGGATTCATTCACTGCAGTACTCTCTTTAAGTCATACATAAAGGCATTTTCCAAAACAGTGCACTTGATGTTTGCACATCAGTGAGACCATCGGGTGTCCCGTTTCTCATTTTACGATTTAGGTGGATTCATATATATGCCCTATTGCCAAATCCATACGGATGTGGACTAACTTTAATCATGCATATTAGTTTAATAGTTTAGTCATTTGTCATACAGTTTTTGTCATCTCAACTCTTACTTGATCTATAAACCCAAGTGCTTGCTTTTTAATCAGAACCTTTTTTAATTTTAATGCCCAGATATTCATGGTTGTCCGGAAGATGAACTGACAGGAGCTCTGTAAGGCAATTTTGTTTGTAGGTTGTGTGGTTATGACTGCCTTTATGACTGTTTGAAGAGCAGCTGTAAATCTTTAGTAGAGCACATTGCTGCTTTCTAAGGGCGTCCCTGTTTTGGCACCAACCATTGTTTCAGTGCTTCTGACTCCAGTCTCAGCTGATTATCTTCAGTGGTTTTATCGCGAGCGATGAATGACTAACTGGTATACATGTTTTGATTCTTGTATGGAGCTGTAGGGTCTTATGCCTACATAGACAAGTCTGATCTTTTCCCTGTTGTCTGTCTGTCGGCCAGATCTGCTTTTAAAAACCCTTCAGTGTATTGGCTGACTGATTTGCTCTGTGAAGAAAAGCTGCAGGAAGAGAACTCGTGCTGTGATATTACCATAGTTTTTGGACATGTACTATGAAATTCATTAAAATAAATGGTCACACTTTATTTTAAGGTCCAATTCTTGCTATTAACAAACAATTAACTATGACTTTTGCCTCAAACTTCTAATTTATAGTTAGTAAGGTAGTTGTTAAGTTTAGGTATTGGGTAGTATTAGAGATATAGAATATGATCATGCAAAAATATGTGTTTTATAAGTTCTAATAAACAGCCGATACGTTATTAATAGGCATGTTAATAGTGAGAATTGGTCCCTATACTAAAGTGTTACCAAATAACTTTAGAATACAAAGTAGTGATAATAATAATATAATGGATGTCTGATTTTGTGTCATTTGCTAAATTGTTTTATAGACTTTCTTGTTTTATTGGTTTTTGGTTAAAATTTGAAGTTAAAGTTTGCTACATTTAAAAAAAATAAAAATAAAAATCAGATTTGAATTGAAACATTTCATTTTTAAAATGAGAATTTATCTTATCAAATATTCTAGTTTTTGATAATTTTAGTAGTTTTAATAGTAATTATGTGTACATTTTTGCTTTGAACACCCATGTAAAGTACCATTAGTACCATGTAAAGGTGAAAATTATTCAGTATTATTAATAACGATATTACTTTGAGGTATGCTCATGTTAGACACAAAAAATTCATATAATTTATTTTTCAGGTGTTTAATTGCCTCCAGCAACTGTAATACGGATGATTGTAAAACACTGACTTCTAGTATGAAATGTGATGATATGAACTAGTCTTTTTCATTATACGTTCTATTAATAATACAGTTTTTTTGGCACATCTATTTTTTTTTTTTTTTAAATCCTAAAAGATGGACATTATATTTGTAGTTTTCTGAGACTGAGTCAAAGGAAACTGCAGTAGCAGTTGCTCCCCTACTGTATCATTCACTCTCATGGTACATTTCAAAGTACCATGGTATTACTGTACCTTGGCTCCACCACATACTTTTTTGTAAGGGATGCTAGACAGGTAATTGTGACTTATCAACTGTCTGTCAGTTACATGCTGATTTCAGGCTCCATTTATTATTGTGAAAATTGTGTTGACCACTGAATGTATTTGCTTTAGATCGATTAATGAGAGTCTCAGTAAAACAACAGTGACATTTAAAATTCAGCTTGTTCTTCTCTTTGGAACACTCATGATTATTTTAAAGGGGGCAGGAAGGCTGTCTGTTTGCTAACGTGTGTGTTTGTATGAGTCATGGACCCGCTTAATTGCCACAGTTTCTCCACGCACACCAAAGCTGCTATACCCAGCAACTTGGCTTTTTGCAAAGAGAATTTCTTGGAAGACAGATCTGATATTGAATTTAAACGGTGGTAGTCCATCGGTTTGTAGTGGCCATTATTCTTTTGTGAAAGGCTTACAAATCAAAATAAATATAAATCAGTGTGGGCTAATTTGGCTGTGTTTTGAATAGCTAATGAGCAGCTGACTGTAGCTTTGCTGGTGTCTCATTAAAGAGTGATAATATGTGCTTTGTCTTTCAGTGGTCTCTGGTTTGAGAGCTGCTGGAGCTGCGGCGCTCCCAACCCTCGTTTACATGTTGTCCTATTTTTTATTTTGTAAAATGGTTGCCGTGGTTTCCTCTCTTCTTCAGAGGAACCCAGGTGCAGGTAGCTCATTATAAGCCCTGTAGCATGTGCATTCTCGTGGTTGTTTTCCAAAACCACCGGTGACCATATTTCTGTTCGTCTTGTTCTTCAGCTGAGGTTACCTGAGGTACATTGATTTTTTTCAGCCTTCGCAGGTTCCCCTTTCACTGCGGTAATGAGTTTCTGCCAATAAACATTATCTCAGTGAAAGTTAAGGGAATAATATACCACCATGCAGGGTTAGTCAATTTAAAAATAATTATCTTTTTTGTTTCTATTTCATTAAAAAAAAAATTATAATTGTTTATTTCTCATGTATAGTCATTTTGCTCTGTTAAAATGTATTATTTGACTATTGTTCCCAGCCTCAAATATAAGCACCCATGTTAATGTATAATGTTTAACGATGTTTCTAATTATTTCCAGTAATAAATAGTTTTTGTCTTCAACATAGAATGTTCATGCTGTTCTTTTCCATACAATGAAAGTGAATGGTGACCAGGGGCTGCCAAGCTTCAAAAACAACGAAAAGACACCTCAAAACTCATAGTTGTGCAATTTGCATGTTTTGACTTCCTAAACTGTAATACATGTGAACGTGAACATCATCTTTCCGCAACTTCAGCACAAACCTGTCATATTACTTCATAAAACTTATACAACACTTGTCATTCCTGAATGAAAAGCATGAACATTCTGCTAAATATCTCCTTTTGTATTCCAAGAAAGAATGAAATTCATGCATGTTTTTGTGAGAATCTTTAAAAAAAAAATGTGCTGCATTCCCCTTCTTATATCTTTGTGACATTATGCAAACCTGCATTCTTTCTCTTTCCACAGTCTTTCGCTGTTTGAAGACATCTCTTTGCCATCATTTTCTTTGCCTTTGTTTTTGCAAACAATCAGTGGCTCTTCGGTGACTGGTTCAAAGAACAGCTGTGGCATTTTAAGACTAAATTAACTGATCCTAAATTTTCAATCTAATTAAAGAATGTCTTGTTTCCCCACACCATGCCATATGGACCTCTCAGTCTTGCAGATATTTATTTCTTGATTTTTTTTTATTTAAACTTTAATTTAAACAGTTTATGATGTGTTTCTTCGTTTTAATTGCTCACGCTGCATCGGAGAACAGATCCAGAGTTTAAACACAAATCCTCTCATGCGTTTCTTATGGAATATAACCAAGTTTACAGCAGAGCCGTTTTTGTGTGCTGTGTATTACAGGCTCCCCTAAGTGAGATGTGCACTAATTTGCTGGAAGGCAATGAGGTTCCACTGAAAAAACTGATATTGGATTTTCTCAGTCAGTATGATTATACCGCCTCCATCCTTGCAGGGAAAAAAAAAACATACACCAAAATAACAAATTCAGCCAACTAGTTCAGTACTAGTGCAATTATTTTCAGCTGTCAGCTACAATAACCTTTCTTTTCTGTTTAATATGAAATGTGTGCAGAAAACCGAAAGCAGCTGTCGTCATATGCTTATCTCTGATTTGAGTAATGATTACATGCCTGGTTCTTTGATTTTAGGATCAAATGATAAATCATATATGCCTATGGTATATTTTATGAATAGGCTGCCACAGTGCTAGATGGTTGGGGGTATTTTAAGGAGGTATCTCACGACTTTGACAGAAGAGTCTCTTCCTCCTGGGTAGGTAGATGTAAGAAGCTGAAGTGAAGAGGATGTGTGGGTGAGGAAGTGTTTAAAATCACACATGGAAGACTTGATTAGTACCTTTCACTGTATCAGAGAATGTCGGAGGAAGCGACCTTACATATCTCAGAATGGAGTCAGAAACTAGGATTTTTCTTTCGTTTTTCGATCCCCGCTGAATAAAAAGGTTAATCCAGGCATGCAGAGCGAATTAACGTAACTGAAAAGTCATAGAGGTTGCCTGCCAGAACAGCAAAGCCACTGAATGTTATTTCTTGCACCAAAGCACTCGTTGTTTGTCAGGATCATTTCACTTACGGAGCCACAAAGTCTAGAAAGGAATTCTTTGAGATGTTACCTCATTCCCTCTCAGGATTCACCCTAAACGTCCTCCGACGAGTCATGCTTAAACAAAACATGTGGAAACCGCTGACGGACTTCGCTGCAGAAATAAACACCCCCTCACCAGTGAAATGACCGGTTGCTTAGTCTGCTGTGATGGTGAGATGACAGTTTCTCATACTGAGATATTCAGCAGAACATGATTGAACTAATATTAAGATGTCTGGCATAAAAGAAGCCCCCAGTGGTGTTCTTAATGCGAGGGATGTAATGAGTCTGGCGTAGTTCTCTTGCCTCCAACCAGTTAAGTTGCACAGATGTAGCTAAACCTTTGCCAACATCGGAGTGTTTCTCGTAGTGTTTAGACCAGCAACATGTCACTATTTGTTTTGGTGTGATTTAGAGGCTAAGTGGTTTGGGCAGACAAGAAATAGAGTTGCGAGTTGTTTATCACATATCACTCACATCCCATTCCTTTCTTGCATCAGAATCTAAGTGGACGCTCTGGGCGAACATTCCATCTCTTTCTTTCGTTTTTATGAGGCTGTTCTGCATTCTTAGATCAAACATCTTTGGCAGAAATGCTGGCTGAGTGTATCCCTGAGTACTGAGAGACAGCTGGGGTGTGGCGATGGGTTGGCCTGTGCCCACTCAACAGGGCTTCTGCGCTTCATCTCCATCTTTTGCTTGGCAGATTTGTGAGTATACACTACCGTTCAAAAGTTTGGGGTCGGTAGGATTTTGAATGTTTTTGAAGGAAGTCTCTTATGCCCACCCAAGCTGCATTTATTTGATCCAAAATACAGTAAAACAGTGAAGTTGTGAAATATTGCTACAGTTAAAAAAGCTGTTTTCTGTTGTAATATATTTTAAATTTCAATTTTCAGCAGGTGTTACTCGAGTCTTCAGTGTCACATGATCCTTCAGAAATCTAATGTGCTGATTTGATTAAGATTAACATTTCTCATTATTTTCACAGTTGAAAACAGTTGTGCTGCTTAATATGTTTGTGGAAATAGTGATACATTATTTCCAGGATTCTTTGATGAATAGAAAGTTCAAAAGAACAGCATTTATTTGAACTAGATCTTATTTTTGTTGTTGATTTTGTAACTGTGTAAAAGTTTTTACTGTCACTTTTGTTTGATGCTGAATACAAATTGATTTCTTAAAAATAAAAATAAATACTACTACTACTGACAGTAACAACAATAATAATAAACTTATTGACCCCAAACTGTAGTGTACATGCTTAGAAATGTCTGCTTAGTGTTCCACAATCAATACATTTAGTTGTCATCTTGTAAGTTAACATGACATTTTTTATGATTAACAGGTTTATTATTTTTGCTTTCATTTTTTAAAATTATTTTGTTGGACATAGTCAAAATCATAATGAATGCGAGTTGGCAGAAACATGCAGCATGCACAGAATGATATTACAGAGACTCTTATGATATCTGTCAAACTCAGTAAATCTTTAGATAATTATAAGGCAAGGTTAGTTCAGATTGGAAAGCCTCATGTGATGTGAATATTTATGAATGAATAATTCATGATATTTGTACAAAAATAATTTATACTAGGAAAAAATATATTTAATTTAATTTTATTTCTTACACTTTAGAATTTATGTCAGTAAATTTAAACATTTTGTAGAAAATTAAATAAAGGTTTTTCAAAACCGTATTAAAACAACCACCATACAAAGAGTATTTCTAAGAAACTGGCACACACATTTCAAACTAGATTAAGACATTTCATTTTCTTTACTTTGGACACTATTTGTCATCTGTATTACTCTTGTGCGGTAGTGTTTCTGCATTTAAAATAACAAAAATCATTTTCAAAATTTCATTGGAATTTTAATTCCTTCAATATTCCCTTACCTGTAGTTTGCCCACCCCAGGATGGCATTCTAGTAACACCACTGAGCGAGAGAGAGGAGAAATAGTTAAACAATAGAAGTGGTAGGTGGTTTTCTGCATGACCAATGATATATTCTTGAATATCATTCCAAAAGAACAAACCGTCCCCAAGCCCACAGTGGATGAATCACATTGTGAGTGTAGAATGTAGAAGTTTTTCTGATTTTATTATGCTGACTGACTGAATATACTTGAACTTGCCTTTGATTTCATTTGCAATGCACATGGTTTTAATTATATTTGCAATCTCAGGAAAGTTGTTATCATTTGCTTTTTATACTGTACGCTCCTGTCTGGTCTCATTAGTGCACTTGAGATTTGGTACCGTTGAGGAATCGTTGCTTGCTTTTAAGCACGTGTGCCCTTTAGCTACCTGTGCCCACCGGATGGGTAATAACTTAAAGCAGATTGACGTTTAACTGTTGGTGATAAGCTTAATTGCGCCTCCTTTGTGGATTTGAAACTGGTGTTAAAGGGGGGAGCTCTGCAGTTATGGGGCCATTTGTATCACCTTCAGATCTTTCAACGTTATGAACTATTAAAGCGAAATCTCTCACTCTTCACTTGATCTTTTCGGCTCGTACTCTTCTTAAGTGGTCAGCGCTTAAAGGTCAGAAAACAGCCTTACGATGCATTCGCAGCCGCTGCAAATAGCTTATTTCATTCAGAGAAAGGCACATTGCGGTTTGAAACGGCTTCCTCTCGTCCCTAGACCTCGCCTCATAAATATTGTACAAAAGTCGAAAACTTGGAAGAAGAAAGAGGAGACGAGGCGGTGGGGAAGAAGAATAGAACGGAGGCGGAAAGTAGGGCAGAGAGGAACGAGTCAGAGCAGCCCAAAATGATGATAGAGGGAGAAGAGGTGCTTATTAGAGGAGTGCAAGGATTTTAACACTCCACACATCTGCTGCTGCTATTACTGTAGACAGCCCCAGTGAGGCATAAATGAGCACTGTGGCCTTCTCAGTCAAAGCAGCACCTCTCACGTGACTAAACCTTATTTAGATATGCAGCCCAAACATAGTGATATTTATTTATTTTTTTGACTGTGTTTAGTTTTGTCCTAAGCAGCACCTCTCCCATTTAGATATGCAGCCAAAATATTGTGAGGAAAAGTTTGATGTTTTTTGATGGCGTTTTGTGAATGAAATGGTTTTAGATGTCTGCCGTTTGGAGTCTTTGGAGTTGCATTTGTTGAAGTTGAATGGGACAATCCACCCAAAATTAAATTAACATTTTTGAAAAATGTTTTTTTTTTTCTTCTCCATTTAATGAAAGTCTATGGGGTCCAATGTTGGCCCACTCAGTCAAAGGAGCACATGTCATATGATATTTAGATATGCAGCCAAAACTGTGAGGATTTTGATGTTTTTTTTTTTTTTTAACGAATAAAACTAGCTTTAGACATCTGTCAGATGGAGTCTTTGAAGTTGCATTTGCTGAAGCTAAGAGATAATCTACCCAAAAATGAAAATCCTGTCATCTTTTACTCACCCTCATGTTATTTCTCTTTTAGAAAACTAAAAAGATATATATTTTTTTGTCCATACAATGCAAGTCAGTGGGGTCCAATGTTGGCCCCAGTCTAAGCACCTGTCACATGACTACACCACGTTTAGATATGCAGCCCAAATATTGTGAGGAACATTTTGATGTTTTTTGATGGAATTTTTGATAGTCTAGCTTTAGACTTCTATTGGTAGGAGCTACTTTTGTTGGAGCTGAAGGAGAAAATCCACCAAAAAATGAAAATTCTACCATTGATTACTCACCCTAACGTTATTTTTCTTTTAGCACTCAAAGAAGATATTTAAAAAAAAATTTTTTTTTGGGGGGCAGTTAGTGGACGCCACTGACTTTCATTGTATGGACAAAAGCAGTTTTTCTTCTGCTGAAGAAAGTAAGTCGTACAGTTTTGGAACGACATGAAAGTGATGAAAATAAAGCCAGAATTAGTATTTTTGGGTTGATTATTCTTTTCATTTCAGATGTATCTGTTGGTGAGCCCTAATTAAAGGCATCACAGACTTTGTTGTTGTGGAAACAAAAACAGCACCATTTTGTTCAGTAGGTATAATGCCAGAGAATGTCCCGAGCGCTGTGTTTTTCTTATGCGAAGGCATTAATGCTATGTAAATTTGGCTGATTCTTCTCTCAAGTAGTCTGGGCTGCTCGTCTTGTGTATATTTTCCCTGGATAGTATTTATACTTTTCCTTTTCCCTGGCGACTGATGTCTCTCACATTTCGTATGGCAGAATATAGTGTATATGGTTATGTTATGTGCTGTATAAATGTCTGTACGTCTGGAAGAATTTGCGTGAAGAAAAGAACAGAACTGTTTTAAAGAACAGCATGTCCTGCTGCTTTTGCAACTGGACGTGCTGTTATATGTGCAACAGGATGTGTAACAGGATGTCTTTTAATCAATTCTTCAATGTTGAAAATCTGGTAATTTCACAAGCAGAGACGCAAACCCTCAATTACTCTTGTAACCAAGGGAAACCTACCGGGAGAACAAATCAGAGCGCTTTTTGGTTTGTGAGGAAGAAATGATTTTGAGAAATTTACTGGTGGCTTCTGAAGCTGAAATGAAACTCTGTGTTTATGTATGTGTTTGTGTTCCCAGAAGAGCTACTCAAGCTGCCAATGCTGTTATTTCTAGTCTCCACAAACTTTCACACAACAGAATAAGGAAATGCTCATTTACAATTTTGATTTCATTTCTTCTTCTCTCCCTTTTCTTGTATACTATAGATTTGTAAAAGGTGGTCACTCTGAAAAGAACTCGATTGTTTCAGCAACTGATAAATACAAACATTAGGGGCACAATGTAATTTAAAAAGTAGGGATTCATAGCATATTGGTTATATTAGAGATGTTTCAGTATATCAGTATTCACATTGGATACAAATGGGTTAATATTGGATACATAATGGAAAATTGTGCATTTATCTATGTAAGTCTCTACTTTTAAGTTCATCTTTAAAACCACTAATAATTTAATAACACTCATAAATGTAATTGTTTTTATCAAGTTTAAAAATGAATACCCATTTTTCATGCTGTGCATTATAATGTTGTGATGCCACAAATTCACTTTAAAAATATTGATTTGTATTAATCTACACAAAATAGTACAAAAATAGTATTGACTAAATAAACAACATTGTATATTTCAATACTATTATAATATGTATTATTATTTATGTTTTTATATAATATTAACGTTTTAATTTGTTATTTTATGTATTTTGGTAATTTTTATTTGTGTGTGTGTGTAGAGAGAGACAGAGCTTTTTTATTTAAATTTAAAATTTTTAGTACTTAACTAATATTTCAGTTAGTTGCAGTTAACATTTCTGTAATCTATTTCTATTCAAGTCAGCACTTCTATTTGTTTGTTTTCCATATTTTATTTTATTTTAAGTATTGAAAATGATTTTGAATGGCTTTAGTTAGCGATTACAACACTGAAAATGTTATCATGTTGTAGGAGCTGAAATTTTGTTATTGAAAAATTAACCCAAAATTAACTGACCGCCTTGGGGTCCATTTGACATGCCATTGCTGGTACATGTTGCAACTAAACCATGTGACAGCAAAAAAATGGTCTCCTCTTCACTGTCCATCATGGCCCGGAATAAAGGGTATTTTATTCAAACCATTAATTTTAATGATCCTCGGGATGAAACATTGATATGAGTAATTAATTTCTGAATTAATAATTGAATATTTTTGTGGTCACAGGAGTTTAACAGTAAAAATAAATGGCTAAGTGTTTTGTGTAGTGTGCCATGCTGATTTTTAAATGACTATGCTCATTGTAGTCCTGATGGAGTAAAGACTTGCATGAGGAGGGAAACAGTCTCCCATCAGCAGCTCCTTACTGGCCGCTGAGATGATTAATGCAGTGACCTCTGTCAGTCTCCAGAGTTAATGAAAAATACCCACTCCACCGGCACACCGCCGCCCATCACGCATCATTATGCTGCTTATTTCTGTCAGTTAACTATCCTTGATTTACTCTGTGTGTGCGCTTGTGTTTCCGAATGCATGTGCGTTGATGTGAAGGGGCTATTCTTGTATCCGTGCTGTTCAGCACAACATTAGACCCAATCATGTGTCCAGTAATGGGCCACCATCATAGCAGGAAATGTTGCTCAAGTGAGTCTAGATCATTGAAAGGAATAGATTGATCAGTGAGACTGGGGTCGAACAGACTCTGATGACCTGGTGAGAACATTGTTCAGTTGTTGGTTCAGCAGTTGCTTCTCCTGGTTTGTAAGAACTTGCCTCAGTTTCTGTGTCAAGGAGCCTGAGATCTCAAACTGAAATAAGATGGGGTTACTGGCCAGGTGGAGTTCTCCATTTGGGCCAGTTAAATATTAACAAAAATACTATTTTACAATCAGTAATATTATCACTATATATATATATATATATATATATATACAGTGGGTACGGAAAGTATTCAGACCCCCTTAAATTTTTCACTCTTTGTTATATTGCAGCCATTTGCTAAAATCATTTAAGTTCATTTTTTCCCCTCATTAATGTACACACAGCACCCCATATTGACAGAAAAACACAGAATTGTTGACATTTTGCAGATTTATTAAAAAGAAAACTGAAATATCACATGGTCCTAAGTATTCAGAACCTTTGCTCAGTATATAGTAGAAGCACCCTTTTGATCTAATACAGCCATGAGTCTTTTTGGGAAAGATGCAACAAGTTTTTCACACCTGGATTTGGGGATCCTCTGCCATTCCTCCTTGCAGATCCTCTCCAGTTCTGTCAGGTTGGATGGTAAACGTTGGTGGACATCCATTTTTAGGTCTCTCCAGAGATGCTCAATTGGGTTTAAGTCAGGGCTCTGGCTGGGCCATTCAAGAACAGTCACGGAGTTGTTGTGAAGCCACTCCTTCGTTATTTTAGCTGTGTGCTTAGGGTCATTGTCTTGTTGGAAGGTAAACCTTCGGCCCAGTCTGAGGTCCTGGGCCCGGTTGCATGAAAGTCCTTAAGTAATTTGACTTTGGAGTATCCCTGAAGGGAAAAAATTCCCTGAGGCAAGGGATATCTTTAAGAGCGTTGCAACAAACGTCTTAACTGTCACCCTTACCTAAGTGTTTATACAAAGCGTTTCACGGTAGTTCCTGGCAACATACGGCAATGGGCGCTGTGGTTGCTATAGTTACTACCTCTCACAATAAACTGTATAGATATCTATATCTCTGACAATAAACAGAACATAACGAAATATAAACCTAACCAACTAAAACACGAACAAATAAACGAGCGATGCCCGTCTCTGCGCTGTTTTGTGTTCAGTCGTTACCTAGGAAACAGCTGTTTCTAAAGTGAAAGCGCCTCCTGCTGACCAATGAAGGAAATGTTAATAAATGTGGAAATTAACCCATGTTTTGATGCTGCAAACAGGCAGAGTTGTGAATGTGAACAGGTGGATCGACAAGAAGATAATGCATTATAAAAAGTTAAACAGTTAAGGCATACATTACATTTATATTGTTATTGAATTAATGTAGGCTAATAATTAATTAATTATAATTGTTTAAGTTAATATAATAATTGGTACAACTCATCCAATTTTCTTAAATTATATACATTTTTTTGTTTTGTGAAAACCTGTAAGTCATGCATTTTACAGTCATTTTACAGTTTAATATGTTACCATAGTCATTGCCCTACTGTGCTTATATGATATTTTATTTGTGCAGGTCTTAAAAAATGTCTTAAGTCTTACATTTGAGCTTAAAAATCTTAAAAATACTGAGATTAAGATGATTTAAGGGAGCTGTTTTGGTCCCTTAAATTTATCAAGGTGAAATAGTTACTAAAGACTTTGTAGCAACGCTTAAGGGAACACTTTGATAATTCAGGGGAATACTTAATGACAGCCTTAAGGTTCCTTTAAGCTGACCCTTAGGATTTTTCTTGCAACCCAAGTTTCACTAAGGGTTCCCTTAACCTTATAACTAAGGGATTTTTTAGCTTAAGGGCTTTCATGCAACCGGGCCCTGAGCACTCTGGAGAAGGTTTTCGTCCAGGATATCCCTGTACTTGGCCGCATTCATCTTTCCCTCGATTGCAACCAGTCGTCCTGTCCCTGCAGCTGAAAAACACCCCCACAGCATGATGCTGCCACCACCATGCTTCACTGTTGGGACTGTATTGGACAGGTGATGAGCAGTGCCTGGTTTTCTCCACACATACCGCTTAGAATTAAGGCCAAAAAGTTCTATCTTGGTCTCATCAGACCAGAGAATCTTATTCAGGTGTTTTTTAGCAAACTCCATGCGGGCTTTCATGTGTCTTGCACTGAGGAGGGGCTTCCGTCGGGCCACTCTGCCATAAAGCCCCGACTGGTGGAGGGCTGCAGTGATGGTTGACTTTCTACAACTTTCTCCCATCTCCCGACTGCATCTCTGGAGCTCAGCCACAGTGCTCTTTGGGTTCTTCTTTACCTCTCTCACCAAGGCTCTTCTCCCCCGATAGCTCAGTTTGGCCGGACGGCCAGCTCTAGGAAGGGTTCTGGTCGTCCCAAACGTCTTCCATTTAAGGATTATGGAGGCCACTGTGCTCTTAGGAACCTTTAGTGCAGCAGAAATCTTTTTTGTAACCTTGGCCAGATCTGTGCCTTGCCACAATTCTGTCTCTGAGCTCTTCAGGCAGTTCCTTTGACCTCATGATTCTCATTTGCTCTGACATGCACTGTGAGCTGTAAGGTCTTATATAGACAGGTGTGTGGCTTTCCTAATCAAGTCCAATCAGTATAATCAAACACAGCTGGACTCAAATGAAGGTGTAGAACCATCTCAAGGATGATCAGAAGAAATGGACAGCACCTGAGTTAAATATATGAGTGTCACAGCAAAGGGTCTGAATACTTAGGACCATGTGATATTTCAGTTTTTCTTTTTTTAATAAATCTGCAAAAATGTCAACAATTCTGTGTTTTTCTGTCAATATGGGGTGCTGTGTGTACATTAATAAGGAAACAAATGAACTTAAATGATTTTGGCAAATGGCTGCAATACAACAAAGAGTGAAACATTTGAGGGGGTCTGAATACTGTACTTTCCGTACCCACTGTATATAGGTGGTTCTAGATTTTTATTAATTAATTAATTTTTATTAATTAAATTATTTACTTATTTATTTAAACTTATGTTCACTTGTAGCATTTAACATTATTTATTTGTACTTAATCTGTATGCACAAAATAGAATTATAGTATTCAGATAATTGGATTATCAGTGTTATGTTAATATTATTTTTATTTTATTTTTGAAATATTTAGAATTGGCCTTTTGATTTTTATATTTTCAGTTTTCATTTTAATTGTAGTTTTGGTAATTTTATGTACTTTTGTTGTTATAATTAGTTTTATTTATTTTTTAAACATTTTTATTTGTGACCCTGGACCACAAAACCAGTCATAAGTAGCATGGGTATATTTGTAGCAATAGCCAACAATACATTGTATGGGTCAAAATTAGAAATTTTTCCTACCTGGTCTCATGGCATAAATGTACCTGGGGGCACTTTTAGCAAGACGCGAAATACGTACCAATAAGTACATATCACTGCAGATTCCAAAAGAAATGAACACTAGAGGCAGTAAGACTCCAACGCCTTTTATTCCTTTTTGCGCAAATTTACAGAGTTTTGATTAATAAAGAGTAATTTTCGCACAATTACTTGAAGTATATCATGTTATGGCTTCAAAACAATATTAATTTGAAATTTGAGATTTGAAAACTTATGCTTTTGAACGTTAGCATCACACATATCCAGCTTCATATCTATGGGTTTTCATAGATGGTAAGTTTGTTCGGTAGCTCGCGGAGTACGGAGATATACTTGAGAGCTGAGGAGCTACGGTTCGAATCCCGTGTAACTACGTTCGACAAAACAGTTCAAATTTGCATATAAGGAAGTTCAAATAGCATGGTTGCATCAACAAATGTGTTTTTATATCAGTTTTGCATTTGTCAACACTATCGGGTAGGTTTAGGGTTGGGTTTGGTGTAGGGCATATTTCCAACACGATAGAGCATTGATTTCTAGTGACGGTCCGTGGATATTTGAATTCTGAACCACCGCAATACATACCTGAAGCACGTAATAAAAACACAGCAATATGTACCTATATCAACGTAATAAAAACGTGCCAGGGTTTACGTATTGAACCCGTGTTTTAGTGCCACTCAGTGGACATTTCTCTTTGAAACTGCGGTGAAACGTGCTGTAAAGTACTCGCTAAAAAGTGCCCTCAGGTACGTTTATGCCATGAGACCAGGTTGAATTTTTCTTTTATGCCAAAAATCATTAGTATATTAAGTAAAGATCATGTTCCATGAAGATGTTTTGTAAATTTCCTACCATGAATATATCAAAATTTATTATATGCTAAGAATTTCATTTAGACAACTTTAAAGGCGATTTTCTCTGTATTTTGATTTTTTTGTGCACCCTCAGATTCCAGATTTTCAAATAGTTGTATCTCAGCCAAATATTGTCCTATCCTAACAAACCATACATCAGCAGAAAGCTTATTTATTCCGCTTGTATTTATACATCCACTCCAGATGTATAAATCTCAATTAAAAATAAAATTACACTTATGACTGGTTTTGTGGTCCAGGGTAACATTTATCTTTAATTCATTTCAGTTTTAATCATTTTAGTACACTGTAAAAAGTGATAAGTTGACTTAACTTAAAAAAAATTAAATTAAATAAGTAAATATATGAAACCTTATATAAGTATGATTCAATTTTTTTGTCTTGTCCTTGTATTGTTGAGAGAACCTAATTCTAAGATAAAAGCTTATTTTATGATGACCAGTGAATTATGTGTACCAAACAATCACTAAGCAAAAAATAATTAAATATCTAGCCTAGGGATGTGCGATATAGACAAAATATGATATCTCGATATTTTCTGGGATTTTATCAATAACGATAATCAGACAATCTTTTCCTGAGTGTGTCGCTGCAGGACTGCCGTGGACAGCTGACTCCTAAAGTTTTTGATAGCCTATTCTTCATATTCTGTGTGGTCAGTCAAATGAATATATTTAATCAATAAAGTCAATTAGAATAAGACATTTGGGGCTGTTACCAAACAAATAAAATCATTATCAACAAAATTAAAATTAATCTTTGCAATGCAGAGGAAACACAGAAGCTGCATCTGAAGAGGTGTTTAGATGTATTTATTTACACACTGTTTAATGCAGAACATGAATGCATTTAACCTCCGGTTACAAATGCATAAATAATGTTTTGATATTTTAATCCTAAAACATTGAATACTGATATTTGAAATTATTTTAAAAAATGAAACGGTAGGCTACTTTTAAATGTGAAATTAAAACCGCCAGTAGGTGGCAGCAAGTCACCGTTAATTAGTGAGTCATTGCGATTGAACTGAACTATTTGAATTCATTCAGGAACGAAACACCGTCATGTTGCTCAGAGACGCAAAACAGTTCTGTGGCTGTGTTTGGAATTATTTTCTATTAATATTAACTTATTGTTTATTGAACTGTTGTATAGGCTAAAATCAATATCACATTTGTGGTTTTTGCAAAAAATGTCACTCTTCGTTTGATATCGCTGAACTATATGAAATGATATAAATATATACATTTTCTGCCCCCATATCTTGAATTTCGGCAGCATTCTAAATGCATTTTATTAGACTGAATCATTGAAAGAACGCACTCTAAATGAGCACAGTCAGTCTAGTTAGTGTTTAAGCACTCATAACTCCTCTTATAATCTGTATGATAAATGAATCTCTTACATTTATCGCACGTACATCAGCACTTTTGTTGCTTATAATGAGGGAATTCGCGAGTTTCAGTCTTAACAAAATTTAGCGATGACTAATCTGAATGCCTCTGATTGGCCACTGCATTCCTAAGCTCAACAGAATCGTGTGTGATTGGTTATAACAAGGAACGCTGTAAAAACACGTAAAAATAAAATACCATGTAACGAGCTATTTTTAGTCTAAGTTTAATACAGCAATCTAATCCTTTCATTTCATTTTCACTAGTTTCATGTTTCACATATTATAGTTTTATTGAAAAAACAATCCTTATGGGAGGTCCGGGACCCCCCCAGCCCCCCCTCAATTCGAACACTGTATTTAGTGTACTAGGAATGAAATTATTAAGGAAATATTATAGTCCAAACCAAAATACAGAAGTGAAAATTGATTTGCAAACTGAATTTAATGATAAATTGATAGCACCTGAGGCTGTACTGGCTGTTTGAGACTTTTGCTTTAATATAATATCTACTTAATAGCTTTGTAAGATTGGCTTGTTTTGGCATGTTTTCCAGTTTGTTTTATTTCATTAATATTTAGATGATTTGGGGAGTTTTTGTGCTGGGAATGTTTGGGTTGTGTTTTAAGCACGAGGTGTTTATATTTACTGTGGGTTTTCAAAGTCTTTTGTAGCCTCATTACAAGGGCCTACGGCGTATTGAACTTTATGGTGAGTCAAACGCCACCAAAGCACTGCTGTCAGCCTAGTTTGCATCAGCTTGTGTTTTCTTCAGCCTCATTAGAAAATACCAGGCAGTCCCGTGCCATTCCTCAGCCAACACTTCAAAGAAATAACTCTAACACACATACAATACAGGCCCATTCATTGTTAGTTGGGCTGACACATACTTCAATGTCTGTATTTTTACATCAGTCTTATGCCATTGTGTGCCTCCAAATCAATTCCTATGTACCACAGGAAATTCACTTTGTTGTTTTTGTTAAAGGCGAAGCTCATCCAAAAATGAAAATTGTCATAATTTACTCATCCTCATGTGGGTACAAACAAACATATTTCTTCTGTGAAACACAAACTTGCTTTTAACTAGTGGTTTCCTCATACAGTGAATAGTCAAAGTAGTCCAAAACAACCTTTTTAAAATCTTTTGAGTTACACTGAGGTAAGAAAATAATGCAGGTTTGGAACCGGTGTTGTTATTGTTAACTAAAACTATAAAAAAAAATGTTAAATGAAATACAGCCAAAATAAAATCTGAAGATTAGATGTAAACTTAAACTTAAAAGTTTGTTGAATTACTGAAGTGACTAAAACTAAACTGAAATAAAAGTAAACTTAAATAGATAAAAAGAATAATAATAAAAATGACAAAAGCAAAAAAAAAAAAAAAAAAAAACTGAAAATATAAATATATAAAATATAATATAAAAATAAAAGATAATTCTAAATATTAATAAATACTGAAATAGTACAAAAATAATATTAAAATAACTTTTTTTCTTTTTTTTAAAGAATCTGTAAACCAGGTTTGTCTAATTGGTCTCAATTCAAACTGAAAGTGGAGAATATACCGTATGACTAAATTATTTATTTATTTTTCACTCAACCGTAGGGTTATAGTGGTTGAATGGACTTTAACCTAACAAAATTACATAAAGTGGATGTGCTCAGTGATACAAGTGGATCTCTATTATCCATTAGTCTTGAACAGTATCATTTGAAATCCTCAAGATAATGACTTGATGCTTTCATATGCGGGAGATCGCAGACCTTGTAATTTGATAGACTCATATTGTGGTTGAATGCAAATGCGTATGTCACTGAACAGCTGTTTCTGCCCAGCCTGACTGTCTCTGTTTCTGTCTCAGGCCCATTTAACTCCTGAAGCCTAGGCCAAACTTCTCACTAGCATTACACTATCAATTCATCTGAAAGTGGTGACATAGTTTAGTATTGGTCTAGACGGCACGTCTGGAATATTTATTTGGCTTCGATCACCGTCTAAGACTGAGTAAATGAGAAAAACATATTTTCAACTATATAGCATTGCATAATACTGAGGCCCGAGATGGGGTAAATCCAGAATTTAGTAGTCATAAAGTCGACGCTGTTCACTTGCCAAACGAAAATGCTGGTGATAATCAGATCGGCCTCATGTTTTGCTTGAGAAACCACTTCTTGAGTGTGAAAAATGGAGGGCAAATACATAGGACTGCACTATTCCACTGGGCCTGGGCGACTGTGGCGGGTTCCACCTGACCTCAGAACAGCGGGAGTCCGTCTGCACGTGGGCTCCAGCTGGAAGAGTGGGGCAGCTTGAGTGGATTGTGTGTGTGGGACTGTGACTCATGGTAACCCCTCGAATGCTTAAGTGCGCTCTACCTTCCTCAGGCTGCGGAAAACCGAGACTTCTCAACCGGGACGTCTTTTTTTCCTGGACCTGGGGGTATTAATAGCTCTGTTAATTGCGGAGAATCTCACGTTGGGGGAAGTGAAGTTTATTTGTGAAGGGAACAAGGCGAAAACGTCCCCCCAATTAGCTAAACTTTCGAAAGTTTGGCTGTCGCTTCGATGTTCCAGAATGCACTCTTGCTGCCTGAGGGGGGTCTATTATTGGGAGCCTATTCGGAGGGAGGTGCTGTTTTCTGTCAGCCAATAAGCAGAGAGTGCCCCTGTACTTCCCTGTTGATTTTAAAGTAACGCAAACCAGATGAATCCAGCAGCGTGTGCTGCGCTAATGATGCGCGGGCCTTGAATCGGATGAGATTCGAGTTGAGGAAAAGTGGATCTTTCTAGAGTGTGCATTCCTTTAAAACCACACCGTGCTTGAAATATTAATCAAGGCGATGTCTTAAGCATCCCGAGCTTTAATCAGACATTCAGCCTCTCTCAAAACCAGCCAAAGATGTGGCGATAAGCCCCTTAATGAGCAACACTCAGATAAGAATCTCGTGCTGGCTTATTACAGTTTTTTTTATTTAGTCGAGAGGATCAAATTTGACATCTACTGTATGATAAGACAAGATGTCTTCTTTGTTATTCCATACTGCTTTGTATTTCGTCTTTGCTTTTGAGTTGTTCAGTAAGGTACAATACGTGAAAAGCTTTGATTTTTTTTGCGCGGCTGATTTGTAAAGCTTTGAAATCACAGTGTCTTTGTGCCAGGGTTGTGTAAGAAGGATGGTGCTCTGTAATCAGAACTCTTCAATCGATGCCTTGTTACCTGGTTTTACAGAAACACCATGAAGAGGAAATGCACAATAGCAACATTGGGTTGCTGAATGTGCTTTTGGCAATGCATCTTTTTGCATTGTGCTAACTCATTGAATATTATATTATGTTATAATATAACAAAAACTGGGAAGAAGAGGAAGGAATTACAATAAGTACAGACTTTACTAGAGTATGAGGATGAGAAAACCTTCAGCTATAGAGAACTTAATGTGCAATGTGCAAAAAATTCTACTAATATGCTGAAAAACTCTACTGGAACACTATTTCAATATTAGAAACAATTTATATTTATATGATCAATAATTATTTATTTTAATTTTATTCTTATTTATTTATAATGATTTCTTATTTTATAAGAAAATTATTTTATAAATTTTACAATTCTATTAATCATTTATTTTTTAAATAGTGATTAATCACGATTAATCGTATCCAAAATAAAAAAAATGTTTCCATATGTGTGTGTACTGTGTATATTTATGTTAATAAATACACACACACACACACACACACACATCTACAGTTAAGAAATATTTACACGTGTGTGTATATATATTTATATATATATAAATATAAATATTATCGCTGTCAAATGATTAATCACTTCCAAAATAAGTTTTTGTTCACATTATATGTGAGTGTACTGTGTGTATATTTATTATGTGTATATATACACACATGCATGCATATATTTAAGAAAAATATGCTTTGTTTATATATTAAATATATGTATATGTAATATAAATTATATGAAAATATATTATATACATGTAAATATATGTAAGTATTTTCAAAATATATACTGTATGTGTGTGTATTCATAATAAATAATACATAATAAATATACACCGTACACACATTATGTGAACAAAAACTTTTATTTTGGATGCGATTTAATCATTTGACAGCACTAATAAATATATATATTACATATATTTCTTAAATAGATTAATGTATTCTTGTATATTCATGTGTTCAATATACACACATATATTATGTAAACACAAACTTATTTTGGATGCGATTAATCGAACTACATTGTACAGTGTACATTATCTGTGTGGTTGCTTCCAATATATAGCATTATACATGTCAGTCACTTACGAGGTTCTACGTATTTCAGTTAAGATGTTGCCTATGTGGATGCCAGCTGGATTTAGAACAGATTTTGTCAGTTTTTGTCCCCAAATTGAAAATGTCTGTTTGCTTGTGTGTTTCGAGTCTTTATATGATGGCAGCAACTTTGCATGCATTTGTTTAAAAAAAAAAAAAAAGAGAGAGAGAATTCATCTACTGTATTCTCCCACCACCACACATTGCATGTACCTCACCTTATCTGTTTATACATTCATTAGTTTACCTTGCCAAGATCTACCCTGAAGCCCTGAGATGATGGATTTACCACTTCTCTGCAGTTACTGATGAGAAATACCGGCATCACCTTTACTAAAATACTTTACCTCTCACATATTATCTGAAGTTGTTTATGCAGTCTATGTGTTATTCATTGCCCGGGGCTCTCAGTCTACAGTCGCTGCTTTAAAACCTAAGTAGCTCTGGGCTCTGTTACGCTGGGTGGTGAGGACTAATTATCTTATGATTTGTTCTACGATGCTGTTTGAGGCTCTATTTAATCATGTCGTTGCAACCTCTTATGATGATAATGATGAATTATTCACAAATAGAGCAAACACAGGTGTTTGGAGATGCTGCACGTGTTTGCACTGATAAATCTGCTGTGAATACCTTTTGAATTGGGGTTTCTGGCAGTTTGGCTCAACATTATTCACAATATTTAAATATAATGTAGCTGCTTTCAATGTAGGGGTTTTCCAGCCTGACCGACAGCCTATTTTTCTTAGTGTGTGAGGAACATCCAAAGAACCTTTTTCCACAATAAAGAACCTTTAGTGGTTCCATAGATGCTAAAGGAACCATCAATGCCAATTAAGAACCTTCATTTTTAAGAGTGGAAATCCACAGGAAAACTCAAGTGAGAGATGTGAGGTGCTCAAAAGCTAAATATGAACCCAGGCCTGGTTTTTGAGGTTTATGCCCTCATGATGGAGACTAAAATAGCTACTGTGAAATCACCAGTAGTGGAGCATGTTGGAGATGGTTATTAGTGCTTTGGCCACGTGCAGAGAAGGTTCTATGATGTTTAAGTCCATAATGAGGATGTGAAGTGGCATCATGGGAGATCTGTTATCTTAGATGCCTTGAGGACACACAGTCTCACTAGTGAGAGAGGTTCTGTTATCTTTTTCTCCTTCACTTTGATAGGAGATTATTCTCTCTTTTGTGCATGCCTCATATTTTCTTTAGTGCCTTGATATGCAACAGTATATATTGTTTCAGAGCTTTATTGTCATCTTTAAGAAAACATGCTAATTTAAGTCAATTTGCTAACTCAATGAATGGTTAGCTCTGAATGTTTCATGCTTTTAAAAATGTGTTATGACACCTTTTAATATTGGCTAGAGATGGTGATAATGATACTGTGACTGTCAAATAACAATGGTTTTTGGAAAGGAGGAAATGCACGGAGCAGCTTATTAAATCTTTAAAATGAACAATGTGCCAGTTAGCGTAAGACCCAGTAGCTATTCTTACCTTAAACCTTTAACAGAAAACTTTCTCTGTCTAAAACATTCCGAATGAATTGACTACCTCAATGCTGTCTCCAAGGTCAATTAAATTGGAGGGAAAACATCATTTTAGTCTTTTTATCATGCTTTTAGCAGGTAGCTGTTGTATTCTCATTGTTTTTAGCATGTTGCTAACATGCTCTGAGTGGTTTTAGCACATTGTTAATGTGTTCCAGAATGTTCTGGTGGCTTTATTTTTATTATTAATATTTTTCCATTTTATCTGCCATTCATTTAAGTTACATTATGAAGTGTCATAATGAGGATTTAGGGTTTATCAAGCACCAGTAAAAATTCTTAGAGTATATATTGCATGTAATAAGATCACAGAATGTATGTATTAAAAATGTTTTCATAGGAAAATAACATTGAGTTTACCAAAAAATCTATTACCATCACATGCTTTCTCATATTACTTGTCAGTTGTTAGCAGATGTTCCCCAAGATGTTGACTGGAATTCAAAGCTTTTGTAAATATTGACAACAAAAAGGCTTGCCATATTACGTGTGAGCTCTGGGGGCAGTTTGCAGTAATATTGTGTTCTGTACTCCCAGGGGGTGTATGCTTTTATCTGCCTTTTAAAAGGGCGATGTCGGGGCAGACACAGAAAACTGCAAAAATAAGTGTTTTTGACTGTGTCTGGTTTGAAGCACACATTTAGTCGAAGCTGCCTTTTTGTTCTCAAGTTGGTCAGATGTTCATTGACACATTTAAGTGCATAAACCTGCATATTAGTGTTTGCGGCTGTAGTCGATGAGAACGGGTCTCTCTTATCCTGAATTTGAGTGTGTGGCGCTGTGAAACTGAATGGCTCTGTATAACTGCGATCAATATTCCTGTCTTTTAAGAATAGTGTTGTCCATTCGTCTGTGTTTTGTGTTTGCCCACATCCATCAGAAATGGTTCGGGAGCAGGTGGAAGAGGGATTAAGCTGTTGGACTCTTAACAAGAGGAAAAGAACATCCCTCTTAAGACAGGTCGAATACTAGGGCCTAATAAGAAGACTGGGCCAAATGTAAATAGGAATTGATTGCTGATGCTGTGCTGACAGCACATGCTCTGCTTTATTTGCGCAACTGTGTGTCTGACTGTTTGTTGTTTATGTCAGGGGTCCAGGGACCCTCAAAGAGCCACAAGGGGATGCTAGGGAGTCCACAAAAATGTCTAAAGTTAATGTTTATTGTTAATAGTTGATTAATGTCTAAAGATGGTAATGTAATATATTGAAAGTAATGTGTTCTATGCAGTACATACATTTGGCTAATAATACTTTTTCATTCTGCTTTCTAAAACTGGTCAGAAATCATGAGATGAATTGCGATTTGTTTTATTCTATTGAAAATACTAGTTTTTTACTGAAAGAAAAAAAGAAAAGGGAAAAAAAACAAAAAACATATGTAGTATGTCTATAAATAAAAAAAGTCAATATTTTCCAAATGTTTTTATTATCACACTTAATGTCACACAGTATAAAATAAAAAATATTTAGAATACATTAAAAATAGCATTTGTGTTATTTTTTTACACTAAATCTTTTTGTACATGAGAATATATAATTTCTGATATTTTATTTTTAAAATCGCAATCTCACACAGTTTAAAATATAAATGACTATATAAATAGGTTTTTATGCAAGAAAATATGTAACATTTCTGTTTCAGGAAGGGGGTCCCCTCAAGGGTCTCAACATGTTTTGGCGGCCCTGGCATCAAAAAGTTAAAAAACCCCTGGTTTATATTACAGATTCATACCATAAAGTTAAGAGAGCTTTCCACACGCGTGTCTGCTTCTCTGATGAAATCCATGACTGACCAAACAACATTACTGCAATAGGAAACATCGACGTCAAGAGCCTTCGAAAAATATTGATTTGATTATTGATTCCCAACACATTTGCAGATACGCTGTATTTAGGGTCAGTTTTCCATGAAGGCAAAATGTAAATACGTAGTTTTATGCTCCCAGAAATATTAACATATATGTAGACACACCGCTTTGCAACCTCTCTATGCCTCCCAGTTTGAGAACATCTGATTTATGTTAATTGTATGCTGGGATCTATGTTTATAGATGTACATCTGATGTGTATTTGAAGGCATTGGTTTATGTCTGCGCAACTTCGCATGTATCCATGATTGTGTGCAACATATGTGTTTATGCGCATGCCTACATGTGTGTTTATCTTCAGCGGTTTCATGATTATGTTGATAGAAACAGTGCAGCCCTTCCATGGGGGTTTTGTGTGACATTTATACAAGATGCTTGAATAAGGTTGGCATTGATCACACCCCGTCTAACGTATAAATAAAAATGTGTTGCAAGCCCATGGGCTTTCAGCATCCTCACAGAATCTATGCGTCGTGTGGCAAATGTCCACATCCAGTTTGTCTGCTGCCAACATTTCCTTGATAATAGAAGACACAAACTCTCCATATGTGTGTTTCTCATTACAACCGAGTTACCTTTGGGAAGAGTCACTTAAAGGTGTCCTGAATTATGGCTAGGTCATATTTGTGAATGTATGTGGATCACGGGTTCAACAAAAATATTAAGCACCATAAATGTTTTTAACATTGATAATAATATGAAATGTTTCTTGTGCACCAAATCAGCATATTAGAATAATTTCTGAAGGATCATGTGAAAACTAAACTAATGGCTGCTGAAAATTCAAATGACATTATAAAATATAGAAAAATAGAAAACACTTATTTTAAATTGTAATTGTATTTTACAGTTTTCACTGTATTTTTGACTAAATAAATTCAATTGTGGCAAGCAGAAAACACTTATTTAAAAACAACAACAACAAAAAGTTGCGTATTTAAAAAAAAAAAAAAAGAAAAAAGAAAAAAAAAAAAGTTGTATAGCTTAGCCTTATGGACTCAAATAAAACTTTATAATATTAGATGTTTAGAGGTTTGCAATCATTCAGGTGGACAAAAGTCTCCAAGAGAAATGCCTGCAGACTTCCTGAGGAGAAAATATATTCTGGGAATAAACAAAAAGCAAGACATTCATAATTCTTATTATTCTTTTATAAACTGCAATTATTGATATGAAAGCCAATCCACAAGGAATGTTTTATTCAAATCATGCGTGATACACGTACACATTCCCTACCTCATAGCTAATTTGTTGTTATTTGCAAATGTCCATAGTGTTTGGATGTAGTGTTTAGTTAAACTTCCTGCCTTAAATTGATCAGAAACACTGTTAGGAATGATGGAACAGACCTACAGACCTGACCGGGCATTTGCAGACATGGTCGAGCAGCTCATCATGGGGATTAAGCCTTTACTTTAGCTTTGCTAGCTAATGAACTTAATTTAACAGTACACACGCTGTCTGGATAGACCACCACTTGATTAAATCCTCTTCTACAGGATGCCTTAATCTTCTCTTTCTGTGCCCAGTATTGGGGAAGCTACAGTACTTTTAGCTAATTTAGCTTGCCAGGCTACAAGCTTTGAATACTCTTTTGAAAAAGTAGTTATGCTTCAAGCTACTTACAAAATATAGCTGCATTGATGCTATTGCTATACTGTAGCTAGCTAACTAGTTAAAATAACACATTTTACTTGTTTTTGAAGCCTTAAATCTGACATTATTAAATTTCAGCAGATAAGTGCTGGGCAACGATTAATCGCATCCAAAATAACTTACGTTTTAATAAGAATAAATGTTTGTTTATATAATATATATGTGTGTACTTTGAATATTTATTATGTGTATATATAAAGAGACACATACAGTGTATATTTTGAAAATGTTTACATGTATTTATGTGTATTTATATTCATATAATTTATATTATATAGAAATATATTCAATATATAAACATAACATATTTTTCTTAAATATATACAGGCATGTGTGTGTATTTATATATGCATAATAAATATACACAGTGTACACACTTATATTATGCACACAAAAACATTTATTTTGAATGCGATTAATCGTTGCCCGGCACTAAAATGTACTCTAATTACTACCATGCTATAAAAATGGTTAGAAGCAACTTATAACTTGAATAATCTTTTGAAAAAGTAGTTAGATGTGCTACAAGCTATGTAGCTGCATTAAAGCTATTGCTATACTGTAGCTAGCTAACTTGAAGCACATTTTACTTTTTACAATAGCTGTTTTTGAAGCCTTAAATCTGACAGCATTCAACTTGAACAGGTAAAAACTTGTGCTAAAAACAACTACACTGGGGACGAAAATGGTTACAGGCCTAATTTGAAAGCTTGAAAAAGTATTTAGAAATGCTACAAGCTACTTACAAAATGTAGCTGCATTGAAGCTATTGCTATACTGTATAGCTGGCTTACTTCATTGAAGCACACTACATTTTACAATTGTAGCTTTAAACCTGACAACATTAAATTTAAACACATAAATTTACGCTAAATGCAACTAGAATAAAACATCTGGTGAAGGATTTACTTGACAATTTTCCGTCACAATAATTACAAAGAAATGGCAGGTAACATGTTAAATAAAAATGAGTTTTTGAAGTAGAAATACTGAAATAGTATTTTTTGTGAAATGTACTTCACTAAACTTTGTTTTATTTACAACAAAATCATTTTTCGCACTGTAGTGGAGTGCACTTGGTTGATTGATTTACTATTGATGCTATGCTAAATGTAAAGATTTGTAGTTTGGTCAAGTGAAGTCTTCTAGCTTTATGCCTTTCCATCTCATCTCTTTTTATTCATCTCCCTGCTACTTTCAGTGCACCTGGGTGAATCATGTCTTTTCATGTTCTAATCACAGAAAGAAGTGTATGCTGAGTTCTCTCGCCCCTCGCCCACTCCACGCTGGTGCCCTGAATCTCTGAGGATTGTTGTGCCAGATTGCATGTTTTGTGCATATTGCCTTGGCTGGTCTTCTATCACTCTTCTATCTCTTTCCTTCCATCTTCATCTCCTGTGGCTTTCTCCTCATTAGCCTCTTTAGGGTTTTCTGGCAGCCTGCACCGCAGTGGTTCCCGTTTAAGGATAGTTTTAGATTATGGTGCCCATCAATGAAGCTATTGTCAGGTTCCATGTTATTTCACAGATATAGTGGGTTTGAGTGTATTCCAGCTGTTTCCTACTTCTCTTCTGCGTACATTAATTTTCAGCACCTTGGGATTTGTGAATGGCTTTCTACACGGGATCTCTTCGAATTCAATGGAGACCCAGTAGCCTGTACAGATTTATAGGGACTAAAGCATTAAAATCTTTTCATACAAAAAATAAATTTTATATAAATATATATTTTTTAATGTGGTAAGATATTTCAGGTATTGCATGATGGTATTTTGGTATGTGTTCTTTAACTTAAAAACTGTATAAAAACAGTACAGAAAGTAAGTTACTTTACATTTAATACATGTAAGGTATTTGAGAGAAAAACGGTATATTTTTTTTTTAGCACTGTCAAAATTAACTTGTGAAATTAAGGTATTGTTTGCTAATTACGTTTAGCGTAATGTTTTTTTTTTTTTTTTTACATGCACATTCACCAAATTTGCTAAAATTATTACTGATATTTCATTTTGCTAAAAATGAAAGAATGGTCCAGTTTTCCAACAATTTTTCATTCTGTATTATATTATAATATATTATATTATTTGTAATAATTTTAAAATACGTTTTCAAGTTTGAAAACTTCAGGAACTTCTGTGCTATGGCTTGGTTTTCCCTCTAAAAGAAAAAAAAAAGTCATAGTGCTTTACAAAATCTAGATTTCAGATTTATAAAGAGGGAAATAACTGTAAATTTTGTGAAGTTAATCAATTATGAAACTAGCTCAATTCCGCTTTCAGCAGCTGCAGAAGGCAATAGTGTCATTATTCAGCTCAGGTCAGTTCAATGTTGATTCAATTCAGTTCAGTAAGTTGAATTTAGTTGAATTCAGTGTCGATGTTGCAGACTTATCTTTAAGTTTAAACTTTTTCTCATCTGATAGTGCAGTTAAATTTGATAATATTACTGAATATTAATTGTCTTTTAAACTCCAACAGAGCAAGTCAAAGGCAACAGTGACAAGGAGCTTAAAGTCCATCAGCTGACAGTAGTAGAGAAAAAAAAACCTCAACAAGTTACTGTAAAAGCACATGTATATTCTTGTTGACCATTATATGGATTTAAAAGTGTAAATTATATGGTAATTCATACCATATACTTTCATACTTCATACTTTTTACTGACTAAAAACCATGCATTTTAAAACCATGCAAAAGTAACTTAGTTAACATACTTTTACTGTAGCATCCTTTTCTGTGCAAATGATATTACTTTTGTAGTGTTGTTTTAACAGTTCTAAGTATAATGTAGTGTAGTACAGAGTTAGGTCATTTTAAACCAAAAATGGTTGTGATGTTTTCTATATTGCACTGGTGTTTAGTACAGAAGCATGAGTTAATCATTTCAGTATGTCTGCATAACTGTGACGCGACCACCTCAATAAAAGGAGGAGCCTAGATATAAGAGCTACAATTACCATAGAAACTGGATCTCTTAACAACCTGGAAAATGAAAAGAGACCAAGTTCTGCAGAGTGTAAACATACTGTCAAACTGAACTGTGTTGCCATGGCGAGTCTCTGTGTGTTTACATGCATTTCCTATTCATTAAATTTAGTTTTTGTATGTCTCTGTGCATGTGTGTGAGTGAGCTGAAAAGGAAAGAAGGATTAGAGATTTTTAGATGCATTCATGTTTTCAAACACATATTGCCAGTGAAAAAATAGTCAGGGAATATTAAATTGTTGGAAAGCTCAGTACATCTTGCAAAGAATTCAGCTCCCTGTTGATTTTCGGGAAGGTCTTGTAAGTCTTCAGTAAACTTTAGGAGAGCAGTAAAATACTTCTTGATTTGGTGGTTTGGATGCATATTCTTTCTGTTTCTCTCATGTTTATGTTACTCATAATAATTACATCGGTTTGATAACATTAGTGTGGGCAGCATTTGGTACAAAAGATTCTCGATGGAACACACTTACTCTACAGCTCTCCTAATGAAAATGTACATGTATCAAAACACTATTTCATACACATTTATAGCATGAATGTTTGGTCAGATGTGGTTTTGGGAGCATGTTCGCAGGTTTGGTACTGATGCAAAGTCTCAAACTTTGATCATGTTTTACCAGATCTCTCCGTGCAACACTAGTGAATAGTTCATGAATACTTCATTCATGGGCTTTGTGTATGTGCTTAAACAGACAAATACACAAACAAATATGTCAAAATGTCCATCTTGGTAAGTTTTCACTTAAACAAAGTCAGTTTTGTTTTAGTTAAACACAAACAGTTGAGAAAGTTCTAATGCTTACCAGTATACTAGATCTATGCATTCAGTCTTAAAGTGACTGCAGCCTAATATACCTGCTGCTGTCTCTGTCATGTAAAGTTAATCAAACAACACTCAAAAAACTTCCAGATGGTACTTAATGGAATTGTCCACCCAAAAATGAAAATTACCCCATGATTTGCTCACCCTCATGCCATCCTAGGTGTATATGACTTTCTTTTTTCAGTCGAATCTAATCGGAATAAATTAAAAAAAATGTCCTGGCTCTTCCAGGCTTTATAATGGCAGTGATTGGGTGTTATTTTTCAATAGTCCAATAAAGTGCATCCATCCATCCATAATAAAAAGTGCCTTACACTGCTCCGGAGGGTGAATTAAGGCCTCCTGTAATGAATTGATACATTTTTGTAAGAAAAATTTCCATATTTAAAACTTTATAAACAGACGTTTCTGGCTTCCGCTAACCAGGGGCACGGGAAGTGGGGGTGCTGAGGGTGCTGCAGCACCCCCTGTTTTTTTCTGTGGGCAACTGTTTAATTGTTGGGAATATTAAAAAAAAATTCGGAGTGTCTATTTAAGTGCAAATAGCCATGTTGTTGGCAGAGGCTATTTACACTAAGTCCACCCACAAACGTATGATTGGGATAGTCAAATTTGCAAAAGACGGTTGTCAATCGTCAGATTCAGTGGCGCAGATGATAAAGCGTGTGCTGCCCTTCTTTTGACATGATCGACCGGGGTTCGAATCTCCCTTTTGGCAAACTTTTTTTTTCTCCCTTTTTAAATTTCAAATCACATCAGAAAAGCATTTATTTTTTTAATAAAAATGAAGGAAATAATCAAAAAGTTGAACATAAAGTATCGGGTAGGGTTAGGGTAGGTGTAGGGAGAGCTTTTGTCCCAATAAGGTGGCATCCATTTAATAATTTGAAATAAAATTAAAAAATTACACTCAATAAGTTATTGCATACTATTTTATAATGTATTACAATGCAGAGGTGCAGATAATTGCCACTATTTGCAATAAGTAATGTTTTTCTCTAATAATGTTTTTCGCCACAATTAATCATACCCTTTTATTCAATATTTGCAATAAGTAATTAGCAGGATCCTGCTATTTTAACATAGAATAAATAGAATCTAAAGCTATTTGCACTGTGTAAATAGCATATCACTAAAGAATACTGCTATTTTCACTTAGTGTAAATAGCCTCTATCGCATCACACCAATACCCGCGCCCCTGCCGCTAACTGTCGTATATGCACGTTCACAATAGAACACTGTTCTGGGCGGATGACATGGGATGTCGGCGTAGCATAAGTTCTGCGGAAAGCACTTTTTTACTATGGATGGATGCACTTTATTAGACTTCTTTTGGACTACTGAAAAATAACACCCATTCACTGCCATTATAATGCTTGTTAGAGCCAGGATGTTTTTAAAGGGGTCATATAATGCCCATTTTCCACAAGTTGATATTGTTCTTTAGAGTCTTAATGAAATAACATAGTAACTGTAACATAGTTTGGTTAAAATTTCTCATTGGTAGTGTAAAAAACACCTTTTTTACCCTGTCAAAAACAGCTCTTTTCAGAGCAAGCCGTATGTGTCATTCTCCTTTAAATTTTGCTGAGCTTTGCTGACCCCGCCCCTCTCTTCCGAGCCGCTCTCTGAGGGACTGTTTACTTTAGCCGCATTCATCGTGAAACTTGCTAATTAGCACATCATTAGGAAAGGCGATTTGCAAAGATTCATTTAAAAACCCTCACTTCTTCTGAAGGTGAAGCTGGATCAAGAATGATTTGCGCGAACATAGACGCATTTAGGTAGATCGTGGGAGCATTCCCTTCAGTGCAGTCTGTGCTAAAATGCTACTGTCAATCAAACTATCATGGGAGGGGCCTGTCCGTGTGATGTCACACAGAAAGACGAAAGGCTCGATTTGAGAAAGGGGTAAAGATTTTAGTAGATTAAAAAAAACACTGGGTGGATTTTTATCATTATAGGGTGGTTGTGTACACACACTGCCAACACACATTTCAGTTCAAACAACTTGTAAAAGTGCATGTAGTATTATATGACCCCTTTAAATATAACTCTGATTGGATTCGTCTGAAAGAAGAAAGTCATATACACCTAGGATGCCTTGAGGGTGAGTAAATTATGGGGTAATTTTCATTTTTGGGTGAACTATCCCTTTAAAACAAAGGTCTGCTGTTTCTTGAGTTGCTTCTTCTAAAAAGGGTTAAATACTGGAAAATATTTATTAATCAGATTAAGCTGAGGAATATTGTTTGACACTGGGTGATTGCCTCACAACACAAGTGAAGTTCTGTCATTTGTTACGAAACACAGTGGTTTATTTGTACTCCTACACATGCACACAGCGGTCAATTAGGGCCAGAAGATGGTGCAAAAGAAAAAAAATTAAAGGGCCAACTGCTTGTCAAGTTATATTTATGAAAACGTGGCTAACATGCATTCAGGAAACTCGTTCTCAAGTGGGTTATTCAAGATGCCCTGTGAGCAAGTGAGCATTCTGCTTTATTTACTGAGTGTGATGGACTATGACATGCCAGGAGATTGGCTGGGCTATTTTGATCGTTCCTCAAACAGGAGTTTGGGGCAGTGGGAGGGTTTTGGATCCACAATGGAGATGAACAGGTTTTCTGTGAAGATCCCAGCCAGATGCTCTCCAGGGTGATATAAAGATGTTTTAAAGGGACTCCCGAGCAGACAGGGCCCTCCGACGGACCACCCACTCCAACCCTCCACCTCCTCATCACTGTTTGTGGTGAGAGGAGAGACTCTGAAATTAAGCTCCATGTCAACCAGATGGTTCCGATTCCGTCTGTTTGCTGGAATTACTCTTTCGTCATTGCAGACCGAGAGCCAGAGTTAATAGTGTTGTTAACATGTGAACTTTGCTGTTTAATGTTTAACAAAGGCAACGAATAGCCCACACTTCACATATACACCATTCCATTGCTTAGATTAAAGGATATATTTCAGGTTTATTTAGTCTGTTTCTTTCCTGTTGAAAAAACACTGCTAGTGTAGAGGTGAAAGGAAATATGCCAACACAAGATGACTTCAGGAGTGGAGATGCTCTAATTTGTTGTGTTTTATTACACTGACTCAAGTGCGAACTCCAGTGTGATGTCTATCACTACTCTTTATCCATCTGGTTTTAAGATTTGGTGCCATCTTCGTGTCAGGTGGAATATTTCTCATTTTTTACAAATAAATATCTATTTTTTCATATATTAATAAATATATAAAAATATATTATAGATATAGATATATATATTTTATTATAGATTTTGATTGCTTCCATTGTCCTGCTTTGGATAAAAGCATCTGCTAAATGACTAAATGTAAATGTATATTATCTGAGTTAACTTTAATTTAAAAAAAAAAAAAATTATACCCTGTAAAAATTATACAATCATGGTTTTTCATTACTTTAACTTATCAAAATAATTTGACCATATATATATATATATATATATATATATATATATATATATATATATATAGAAATATAGATTTATAGGATTTATAGGAATCAACCATTTGTTGATTGTGGGTCATAACATGAAAATAATTATTGCCAGTATTGGTCAGAATTTAAATATTGGTGGATCCCAAGTTTATATGCTTTTTCATTTAAAGAAAAAAAAAAAAACATGCACACAGACAGCGTTTTTATCTCAGACTCCCAGAAAAACCTGTTGTTTATCCCTCATGAAAGAGAACTTGATCCTAATTCATGAAGCCTGACAGCTCTGTACGCTGAATACATAATATTTGATTATTTGATCCATCCGCTAATGTCAAAGCTCTGCCTTCTGTCTGTCTGAAGTAGACTTGTTCTCTCGGGCGTTATAGGAGATTTTTGGTTCTTGTGGTACTGGAACATGCTGTACTTTTCTCCTTCGCCTCTAATGTTTAACTACATTTTTTGGTTCAGGGCTGAGCTGTGAAGGGATCAGGTTTGACGGGAGTTTATAAAAAAATTCTCAAAATGGCCGAGCCCCTCCATGTCCTTACTTACATTGTAGCATATGTGTGCCTGACAACACTGTTGAGGGCTGTTTATCTTATGCGGCCTGCCCTTTCCTCAGTCTTTTATTATATCTCTCCGTATTGATTTTTTTATAGTCTGCATCTGTCTTCAAGGCATATTTTGTACTGTTAGAGTGCACAACAGTAATTGACCTTCAGTGTCTCCATTATTTGAAAAATGTTACACAAATCTTTAAATCTATGACCGTTAGTCACCATTTTCTTACAAAACGAACAAAAAATGGTGGTCAGATTCTTAGTTTAGCCAAACAGAAGGCCTTGAGGCACTTCCTGCCTGTCAATCATAAGCAGAAAGCTGAAAATGTGGTAGCTAATAGTTTAATAGCATCCAAGTTAGTTTTAATTAGCCATTTTGCTAACTCAGTTTTGAGGAAGTTTCAAAGTGGTTACTGTACCGTTAAAGTTTCTTTCATCATTTATACTGTTTAAACTCTTAGTAAGCTAATCTTAAAGCTTTCTTGACCTTGCTTTGAGTGCTGCTTTATTTTAGACACCATTTAAAAGCTAATTATGATAATTTTGCCATTTCCATTTTGAGCATGTTAATAGCAGTTTTAAAGGACTTACCAAAATGTTTCTAATAACAAGGTCATTTTAAGACAAATTGTGTCTTTCACTTTGTCTTTTATGTTGCAGTATTATAACCAACACTGACTCTGAGAGGCTTATTGTGGTGGTCGTAAGCTGTAGTGGTAAATGGCTCTTAAAGGGATAGTTCACCCAAAAATGAAAATTCTGTCAGTAATTACTTACCCTAATGTCGTTCCAAATCCGTAAGACCTTCATTCATCTTCGGAACACAAATTAAGATATTTTTGATGAAATCTGAACACTTTCTGACCCTGCATAGACAGCAAAGCAACTGATATGTTCCCAGGCCGAGAAGAGTAGTAAGGACATCGTTAAAATAGTCCATGTGCAGAGGAATACGTCGTGGTACTCTCAATAATGGCAGAATACATTATTTGGAGGAGAAGAATTGTTGAATAAAGTCATTACTTTTGTTTTCTTTGCGCACAAAAAGTATTCTTGTAGCTTTGTAAATTTACTGTTGAACTACTGTTGTCACATGGACTATTTTACCGATGTCCTTACTACCTTTCTGGGTTTGGGAACATTTCAGTTGCATTACTGTCTATGTAGAGTCAGAAAGCTCTCGGATTTCATAAAAAATATCTTAATTTGTGTTTTGAAGATGAACGTCTTACGGGTTTGGAGCAACATTAGGGTAAGTAATTAATGACAGAATTTTCATTTTTGGGTGCGTTAACCCTTTAAGGAGCACTGCAGGGTTTGTTTCAGTCATCATTTCAGCACATAATGAGAAGATGGAGAGAGAGATATAGACCGATCTCAGGACACTTCACTTCACCTCTGGTTTCCTCACAGAGCAACTTATATGGTCTCACCTGTCGCTATGCTAATACATACCAGGAGACTGTGTTTGACTGCTTACGGCTGTCTTTTTGTGTGTGTGAGAGAGAGAAAGAGAGCAGGCAGTCACTGATGACTCTGAATAGGTCTGCTTTAATCTTCACTGGACTGCAGTTCTCCTCACTGTTTCAGCCAGAGGGAAGACATGATCTAGTCTCTCTCTAACAAGCCCCATATAAGCCAGAAGAAAGGAATGCAAGAGCAGAAAGACCGTTTTTTTTTTTTTTTTCTTCCTCGATGATAAATTAATGAGGTAAACAATAGGAAATTCCAAGATTCCAAAGACCTTTTTAAGGTTTTAGTGGAATCTCTTTGCAGTATGTGGAGGGAGTATTTGTGACTGTCATTCAGAATTTAAAGTAGGCGGATTTCAATCATTCCAATGGTTTCTTTAAATGACACGTTCACATCAACAAATCATGTGTCTATTGTTATCATCATCCCTCTCAAAACTCCTACTGAGAATCAGTATTGTCTCTTATGAAATAGCAGTAGGCCAAGAGATTTTCCTTGAAAAGCAGATGTATCCTGAAGAAACCGGGAGTAGATACCAGGGTGACCTCAGAGAAATTTCCTTCTTTGAGATGGTCAGATCTGAAAGATTTATGATCTGCATAGTTTTAAGATTAATACTGTATCACTGTCCTTTCGCATAGTAGAGTATGAGAACAGATGGAGAATATGATTTTTGATAAAATATACATGCCTCTCATACCCAGCCTAACATGAGCATTTGAACAAACAGAATTAGGCCTATGTAAAGGTGTTGAGCATTGAACTCCTGAAGGAAACGAAAACAGACGAAAATGAGAAACGCATATTAGACCTATTTCTGTGTTTTGTGCTTTAGATCAAAGTTCTCACGTCTGGAAAAATCTGACTGACTCCCCCCACCCATTTTTTGTTTCTTTGATCAAAGCTCTTTTTTTGTTTAGAAGAAATGCTTATGAAATTTGCCCTCTCCTGTCTCTTAAAGGTGAAGTGTTTAATTCCTGTGCCACTAGCGGCACCAAAAATAATAGCAACAATAATGGATGAATGAAGTTTAAAATGGCAAAAGTTTGGGCAGAAATAGACACTTCAGTCCAAAGTATAGCCTACTTAAATGGATAGTTCACCCAAAAATGAAGATTCTGTCATTAATTACTCACCCTCATGCCGTTCCAAACCAGTAAGACCTCCCATTCATCTTCGGAACACAAAGTAAGATATTTTTTATTAAATCTAAGAGCATTCTGATTGATAGATAGATAGATGGCATCGGTTTTGATTCCATGCTTACTTCAACACAAAGCAAGCAACTCTGAAGGGGATTTGTGAGTGTTTACCACTACCATGACTGGCTCTAATGCGCCATGTGCATGGCTGTGTTCAGTGATCTAGCATGGATTTGTCTGTGACCTGTCTCTGTTTTGAAATTCAAGGGTGCGCGTTTACCTCAGAGAAGAGACTGGAGGGCATTTTAAAAGGAAGCAGCCCACTGAACTGGGACCAGTTTGCTCTCAGGACCTTGCCTTTTGTTGTTTGCTCTGTGATGTAAAAATAGCCCCGTGCCCCTTTGTGTCGGCACTCTGATCCTAATGAGATGCCGCCCGTATTTTGGCTTTAAAATGTTTTATTCATTATCCCTTAGCATAGAGGGGAATTTTTCTTTCTATTTCTGATCACGCACAAGTGAATAAACATCATATTTTTCAGCATCTGTCATTTACTCGCAGATGGTGCTGGGGGTCATGATTGCTTAATACAGACACAGTTGTTAAATAATAAAGCTTTGAAATGGGAAGATGTACTGTGGCTAACTTTTTTTTTTTTTGGTAATGGTTTGTTTGAAAGATGGATCATATATTTAGTAGTGGGTGTTTATGTATTCATACACACACCTTCCCCATAACAGGAAATTTTGTTAATCTGTTACATTTACTGTAATGAAAGGGGGAAAATACTCTGTTTATGAAAATATGACCACTGACAATCACCATAATCATTGCAAACTGATGGAGAATGATCTTCTCCGATAGCACGTTTGGGAAATGTTCATATTGCCATTCAGCTCAATTTTCTTGACTGATGATCTTCTCTCTCCATAAAAGATTTCCGTTGCTATTGTGAGTCTGGCTCATATATTTAGGAGACATGGCCTTCTGAAAATCGATCTAAAGCCAGTCAATTCCATACGTGCATTTATCTAATCTTTCTTCACACATCTGAGAGAAGACACACACAATATTTTCTCAGGCTAATAAAATAGTAGACATTACTACCACTTCTACTTTCATACAGTAGAAGATAATATTTATTTTTAATAATAATAAAGCAGGAGAGTCATTTTACTATCTTTTCCATTGCTGTTCAGTCTGTTAATAAATATCATATTCTTGATATTAAGCTGTTTCCGCGAGTCCTTAAAATTGACATCCCAGTAAGATGATGCGGTCGCTCGGACGCAACAATATTCAAATCAATTCCGGTGGCCTGGCAACTTCTCCCAGTGCTCTCAACGTGGGCCATTTGCATGCGCAATATAGGCTATACTCTCAAAATATTATAACTTTAATTTCTACGATTTAAATGACCAAAACATTTCGACTTTATTCTTGAAACATTTAGACTTTATTCTCGAAACATTTCGACTTTATTCTCGAAGTATTTCGACTTTATTTTCGTAGTATTTCGACTTTATTCTCGTAATATTTCGACTTTATTCTCGTAATATTTCGACTTTATTTTCGTAGTATTTCGACTTTATTCTCGTAATATTTCGACTTTATTCTCGTAATATTTCGACTTTATTTTCGTGGTATTTCGACTTTATTCTCGAAACATTTTGACGTTATTCTCGTAATATTTAGACTTTATTCTCGTAGTTTCGACTTTATTCTCGAAATATTACGTCTTTAATCTCGTAATCTTACATTTTTTTTTTTTTTAAGGAGGCACTAAAATGCCGTCGTAATGTTATATATACATGCAGTAGATAATAATAATAATAATAATAATTAATATAATAATAATCATAATAATAGTAATAATAATAATAATACTTATAATAAAAATAAATATTTAGAAGGAGAGTAACTACCATTCTTTCCCTTGCTGTTTGTAACAAAATTGTGTTTTGATTTGCTTGTTTCATAAAAAGAAGAAATTAGCACTTGTCTTACAGACTTGTACAGTTTTTCTAAATGTACCTTATTTTAACTGTGTATATATATGTTTGTGTGTATATAATAATAGTAGTAGTAATAATAATATTTTAGCAATCTTTTAACTACTTTTATACATTTAATAATAATAATTATTATTATTTTAATCATGTTGCAGACATTAATATATTAAAATAAAAATAACTATTATTATTATTATTATTAGAATAATAAAAATAATGATTTATTATTGATTATTATGGATTTTATTATTATTTAATGATATACAGTCATGGCCAAAAATATCGGCAGCCTTGGTAAATATATTTAATCTGCATTGTTAATCCTTTTGATCCTTTATTTAAAAAAAAAATCACAAAAATCTAACCTTTCATTGGATAGAAAATAATTTAAAATGGGGGGAAATATCATTATGAAATAAATGTTTTTCTCTAATACACATTGACCACATAACGGCACCCTTTTATTCAATACTTTTTGAAACCTCCATTTGCCAGTTTAACAGCTCTAAATGTTCTCCTATAATGTCTGATAAGGTTAGAGAACACCTGACAAGAGATCAGAGACCATTCCTTCTTCCAGAATCACTCCAGACCATTTAGATTCCAAGCTCCATGTTGGTGCTTCTTCTATTCAGTTTACCCCACTCATTTTCTATAGGGTTCAGGTCAGAGGACTGGAATGGCCATAGCAGAAGCTTGGTTTTGTGCCCAGTGACCCATTTTTGTGTTGTTTTTGAGGTTTGTGTTTGGATTATTATATGGTTGGAAGATCCAAACATGGCCCATTATAAGATTTCTAACAGAGTCAGTCACTTATTGATTTAATTTTATCTGTTGGTATTTGATAGAATCCATGATGCCATGTGTCTAAACAAGATATCCAGGACCTCCAGCAGAAATATAGGTCCACAACATAAAAAATACAGCAGTATATTTCATTGTACACATGGGGTACTTTTTATCCCTGTGTTCACCAAACCCATCTTGAGTGTTTGCTACTAAAAAGCTCATTTTTTAGTTTCATCTGACCATAGAAGCCAATCCCATTTGAAGTTCCAGTCGTGTCTGATAACTGAATATGCTGGAGTTTGTTTTTGGATGAGCTAGGAACATTTTTCTTGAAACCCTCCCAAACAACATGTGGTGATGCTGTTTTACAATTTTTTTTTTTTTTTTTTTAAAGGTTTTCTGACCCCAAGACTCAACTATTTTCTGTTATTCTCCAGCTGTGGTCCTTGGAGAGTCTTTAGCCACTCAAACTCTCCTTCTCACCGTGCATTAGGACGATATAGACACACGTCCTCTTCCAGGCAGTTTCGTAACATTTTATTTTGATTGGAAATTCTTAATTATTGCCCTGATGGTGGAAATGGGAATTTTCACTACTCTAGCTCTTTTCTTAAAGCCACTTCACTAATTTGTGAAGCTCAATTATCTTTTGCTGCACATCAGAAATGTATTCTTTGGTTTTTCTCATTGTGATGGATGATTAAGGATTTTGGGCTTTGTTTTCCCTCCTATTTATATTTCTGTGAAACAGGAAGCCATGGCTGGATAATTTCATGTTTATAATCACCCTGGAGTGCTCAAAATTGTGAATATGAATGGGAATATACTTCAGAGATATTTTACTCATAAGAATTTCTAGGGGTGCCAATAATTGTATTTTGATTTTTGTATGTATAACGTGTATTTGAGAAAAACATTTATTTCATAATGATTATATCCCCCCATTTTAAATTCTTATCATCCAATGAAAGGTTAGATTTTTTTTTAATAAAAGATCAAAAGGAATAACAATGCAGATTAATTTTCACAGCCTTCTTTGATCATATTTATCATATTTTTGGCGATGACTGTAATAACAATATACACATTTAGAATATATTTATTTTCTAATTCATTTATTTATTTTTTGCTGTGTAGTTTTCCAGGAGATTCAGTAGTTGCAGTGGTTGTTATAATGCTCCTAGGCACAGCCTTAGTTATCGATAATGGTTTCCGTGTGATAATCTCGGATGATGGGAAGTTACCTACTCCCATTTAAAATAAAAAATTTGTGTCCCGGTGTGCACGAATGGCTTATCAGTTAGCACCTGTGCCCTGGAGACGGGCAGCCGGAGGCTTTGAGGATATGTTGGAGGGAAGGAGAGAGGGGAGACGAGGGGTGAGCCGACCTGATTGTCTCCGTGCCTCAGGGGCCCTGTTGGCGAGAGGCAGATGCCACCATGCTCTGACACAACCATTGGCCTTGTCACTCTTCCAGCACCATTAGAGACACAGATGCAGCAGTATGTATTCTCATTTGAGGCCAGACCAAACGCATTTTGTATCAAATAAGTGAGCTACATGCTTCATCATGGTGTGAGAGTTTAGTCTGTGTGTTATAGAGCTATATTGGAGTGTGTGACTGGGAATGTGAGTTGCCAAGTGCAGTTAAGATCAATTAAATCACATTACTTAATTCCCAGTTTTAGCAGTGTCTTGGGGTCCATACTTGCATGCGATTAGCTGTATGTATGTTACATTTCCCATTGTGCCAGTGGAAAACTCACATGCTTACAGCAGACTCGAGCCAGGAAACACCTCTGCTCCTTTGTGCTCTGAAATGTCTGTTGCTAGGCAACATTGGCTTTCATCATGAAGACTCATAGTTCAGCAGAATAATGTCTCAATTACTGTTTTGATGACAGGCATTAGAATGGTATAGCAACCAATTTATTGGTTCATAGCAAAAATTACTTGACACGTAACCCTTTCTTATCTGAAGTTAACTAGCTCCTGAAACTTTGAAAGCATTCAGTCACGTTTAAATTAATATATGCATAGGACAGATTGAAAGGTTATTTCTTTATTACAAGTTAAATTATTTGTCTGCTAATTGATGTACAGAACAGAATTTATTTGTTTGTTTTTTGCTTGCTTGCATTTGGACACAGTAATTATAAGCCTAATCATTAAATGTTTTTATTTTATTAATAAAAATAACTTATTAGTTTTGCTGCTAAAATCTATAGAAAAAATATTATTATTGTTGTTATTGTTATCATTATTATTATTATATTTATTAATTTTGCTATTGAAAGTTTTTTTTTTCTGTTCATTCATTAATTTTGGACTCCTAAATTAACTAATCTTTACATTTATTTTATTAATGAAAAAATAACTTCATATTTTTCTAGATATTCTTATTCTTATTATTCTTCTTATTATTATGTTTTTCTATAGATTTTAGCAACAAAACTAAGAAGTTATTTTTATTAATAAAATAAAATAAAGTGAGGATTAGGCTATTTACCTGTGTCCAAAACCATATGAATTATTATTATTATTATTATTATCAAATTGTTTTACTAGTAATATCGCTATGCATTGATAATAGTGTTTAATGATCAGTTTAAATCATGATAAAGATATGTGTAGTGCTGTGATGTACAGTTAAAATTCTCAAAGCACCTTAAACATAAGCGTTTGAGGGTAGTAGAGTAACGCATTCAGATGACGAGTTCTTGCCAATCTCTCTACAAGGATGAACTCTGGTCTTTCCTGCTACTGTACATCAAAGCAGCTAATCCTACCATGGAAACTCTACTTCCTGGTGCTAAATCAGGTCTTTGCACTCCTGTGCACATCTCCCTTGGAAGCACTTTCATGTTATTTTGAACAATTAAAACACCCGTGTCAGGTGTCAAAGCATGGCTCACAGCCGTCAGAGGGGGCAGCATGCATCAGCGAAAACGTGCTCAACTGAGTGGCAGCAGGGCTGATCTGGTAATAATTTGATAGACTGCTCAGCACGCGTATGTATATGTGTATATGTGTGTATGTGCATATACCGGATTCTAAGTGAAGGAAAAATGAATGAATGAATGAATCCTGCTGATTTCATATTATGGACATTATTAACACAATTTAGAACACATCTATCAGCCTGGATTCTGGGCAGAAATATGTGAACAGTTACCATTTTAAAACGTCATTTATGAATTGTATTGTTATTTATATAATTAATTTACATGCTTTGTTATTTATAGCTATACCTTATTTAAGTTACCGTACTTTAAGTATTCCAATAGTTTTGATTGTCAATCAAGCATTATTTTTAAAAAATTGGAATTTGGAAACTACAGTAATTCATTCTTAATTATTTCTAGGGTGAATAAGGGCTTTTAGATATTTTCTATAGGATTTAAAGCGAACACTGCTGTACAGAGTAGTGGAGCATCTGCAGGGAACACAGGAGAGGATCTAACTGAGGGTAGTAATGGGGGTTCTTGTGTCTCATTCATCTTTGTTGGACTAAGTGGACTCAACGCTCTGAAGAGTCTGAGGCAGATGGAGAAAAGACAGAGACACATTGAGGTACTGCGCGATACGAACAGGGCCTTAATTGAGCGAATGAACAAGCTAATGCTCCGCGGCAGAAAATCGTTGTCTCTTGGCACAACATGCTTTGCTTTCTGCGTGCACAGCCTTTGTAAGTGTGAATTGTTTGGCACATTCCAATTATTCCTTATTGCCCTCTTAACTTCATGTCATGGCTCTTTGATTCTTAGTTTTGCCTGGTTTAGTGGTGATGCGTGAATTCATGTATTGACTGTCCTGTTAAGCCATATCACAAAAGATTTTAAAACTGGCATACCTTTTTGAAGTTATTTCTGGACTAGTAAGGCTGAGGAATATATAGAAAATTCACAATGAGTTTGCTGGCAGTATAAAATTAAGCAACACATCATGGCAGTGTTTTAATGTGCTTTTTATTTGGCCTTTACATTTCTTGAAAATTGTTGCCATCTTACAATTTCCAAGTATTAGAATTTAGACTTTTTTTTTTTACTTTTTTTTTATATAAAATCTCTTATTTTAACTTTGGCAACAGTGGCATTGAAGTTGTTTCGATTCACTTTCATGAATTGGTTTGAATTTTCAGTGAATCACTTAACTATTTAATGATTCATTTGTATTATGTTTTCTGAGACATTTTTCATACATTAACATGCCTTAGTACAGTGGTTCTCAACCAAGGGCTTAAATGTAAAATGTATTTATTTGAATTAATTTTTATTTTAAAAGTGTGGTTTGGAAATGTAATTTAAGTTACATTTATAATAAATTTCTATTTGTATTATTATTATTATTATTATTGTTATTATTTATATTTTTTTTTTTTTATGCCAGGCTGTAAGACATTTTATCAGGTAAAAGTTATAAAAAAGAAATGTAAATAAATATTTTTTGAAATTTGTGGAAAGTTAGGGGCCTTGGTGTCAAAAACTGCCTTAGTATATGTCAGGTCTGGGCGATAAAATGATAATGATAATTATCACGATTTAAAATTTTCCTCGATAAAACAATATCAAAAGTTTGATAAATGTTCGATATAATGTGTATGGGCCAAAACCGGAATGAAACAGTGCTACTCATTTGAATTGTGCCACACCAAACCATTTATCCACTCGGCTCAAAGTTCAATTTTTTATTTTTTTTGGTTAATTTTAATAGAAATTACTAATATTTTTCCTTGTTCATCTAGTGGAATACTTTGAAACAGTGTACCTTGATTATTCTGAACGAGACTTTTGTGTTTTAGTCCTTACATTTAGTGTTTTGAATTTAATTGCACACAATGGCTGTTTGATTGAATTATGGTTTCACTGATTGGAGAAAAACAACAACAACCTTTTCAGATCAAAAACATGCATATACGGATATCTATTTATCACATTCAAAAGTCTAAAAAGCATCCAAATTGCTTATAGCCCAACTTTTTGTGCTGCAAGCTAACGCTTGAACATCAACACAGCAGGTTAACAAATCCAGTAACCATTTTCAGATCTTGACCGTTTCACCTCTTCAGCAATGCATGTTTATCCATGTGTTTTGATTAGAACAGCGTGTTGTGTTTTGTGTCCCACAGCGAGTTTCTAATTTTGAACCTAGCTTTTCCTCATCTCGGAAGTTCACTCTTTTATTTTTAGCGAAATTTGGATTTTTACACTTAACGGACAAACAACAGTTCCGCACAAACTTTTCTAGTTTAAGCAGCTCCCTGGTGTGGAGCAGAGAGTGGCTCTTTTAGCACTTCTTCAGTCAGATGTCCCCAGTTTTGTCAGTGTTCCATCACAAGATTCCTTCCTCACTGATCCTCAGAGACTTCTGATCTTGTAACAGAACTGCCGGTTCCAGAAAGTTGACTCAAAAGAGAAGATGCTGAGGAAATCTAAATGCTTTTATAGCCATCTGGCCTTTAAATTGCTTCTGAGGGTTTTTTAATTTTTACTCTAAAACTCTCACTTCCTTTTAGATGGACAGCTGAACCTGGCAAATGCTTTTGGACCACGGCCCCTGAAGCATCTGTACATAAAAGAAGACGCAAAAATGTTTACGTCTCAATTTTTCACTAGATTAAACACTTAAGTATGTGGAATTTAGTGTCTCAGGGCAAAGCAGATTTAAATGAATTATGATGTTTGCTTTACATATTGTATGTAAAATTTGAGATACTTATGTCACTTGCTAAGAGGCTCATCATGTATTTAAGCAGAGCTGTAAGAGGCAGCGGAAACCTTACACTTCCATCTGCTCGCTAACCCTTCATACATCTCTCTCTTCTATTGTTTTGTTTCGCAATGCTGTGCTCCACATCCGTGCTGATGCAGAAATGAAATGGTTTTATTTCTGTTGTGTTTTTATCTGGGAGGTCATGCAGGACTAATCATTAACAGTGAGGAAAACAAAGGACTCTGTGCACTAGACAAGACTCTCATTGTTAAAGGAATAGTTTACCTCAAAATGAAAATTCTGTCATCGTTTACTCACCCTCTAGTTATTTCAAACCTGTATGAGTTTCTTTCTTCTGTTGAGCACAGAAGATGATATTTTGAAGAATGTTGGTAACCAAACAGTTGGCGGTAGCCATTGACTTCCATAGTATAGGAAAAACATCCTGTGGAAGTCGATGGCTACCGTCAACTGTTTGGTTACAAACATTCTTCACAGTATCTTATTTTGTGTTCAAATAATGATTGTTGGCCAGTGCCTTTCAAAATTTTGGAACAACTGAGTACATGACAGAATTTTCATTTTTGAGTGAACTGTCCCTTTAAGAGAGGTCAGTGTGAGTTTTACCTCAGACTCTCCTCTGTTTACCCTAGAGGACTGCAGCTAACTTTACAGTTAAACTTTAAGTGCACTTGAGAAAGGAGCTTGTGTGGCATAAAAACATTCACATTCCCCACAGACTCTTTCCCAAGTCCTTAGAATCACATTTCTGCCTTTTTTTTCACAGCTTTAGTCTTTTACATCGCAGACATTTGACAGATGGGCTTGTTTGAGGAATGAGGATGTGTCAGATGTGAGCTTCATGACTCTGAAATATTGACTATAGTCAAGCCTATCTTGTATCATATTCATCTATGCCAACAGAGAAGCTGGAGAAGCTAGTTAGATGAATCTTGGTCGATTCTGTCTATCAGGATATATATATATTTTTTGGTTCAAGCTTGGATGCTTCAACCAGAAACTTCTCGCACCTATGTATATTATTATTATTATTATATTATATATTTTAGAATTTATTATTATTTACATTTTATTATTATAATTTGCTACATGTATTTATATAATACTTAGTTTATTTGAGCATTATTAGCATTTTAATTTCATTGCACTCATGGTGGTTCAGGAGTACTTTATATTTATTTTACATGTTTAATTTATTTTATTATTATTAGCATGTTAGTTTTTTCCTTTTAGACACTATTTACTTTTCATTTACTTCTGTTCTTAAATAAGAGCAATATTTATTTTTTTCACATTTGTGTTTTTATTTGTGTATTAATTTCATTATTAACATTTATTTCTCCAACTTCACTTATGTTATGTTATTTATTTATTTGCACTGCATTCAAAATCTACTTGGGTTAAAATGTCCACATTGAAATGGTCATGATGCATTTGCTTCAACTCCACCATGATTAGATGTTGTAGTTTGACCATGTTTCGCATTTACTCACAAAACCTACTCAATCCTTACGATGGGGTAGGAAGCAAAATGTCCTTTGCTAATGAGCGTACAATGACATAATAGCATGGAATGGGTCTTGCATTGGAGCAGAATGAACATTTTAGCACAGTGGCACCAGCAGACTTAGTCCTGCGAGGGTCCCAGCAAAGGGGCATGTCAGGACTCGCGACACTGGAAAATGTAAAAGCCTGGGATGAAACATAGCTAATGCCAAGAGCGTTGAATTAAACATAGGACGGATGAAATATGGCTATTAACCAGGCATGGCAGTCATCCATATGGGCTCCTGAGACCCTGGAGAAAGTGGCCACTAAACCTTTAGACTAGAAGGATAGAAATGTGAACAGTTAGAGATACTAAAGAGGAAGAGGTACTAAAGTGGATTCTCAGTGCATTTCTAGGAGATGCATTTGGCTTTATTATCATTGCATGTCCTTGCAACAGAATGTCACGATAGTTCTGCATCCTGCATACAGGACGCCCCCTCATTTATTCATTACTTAGCATAAGATAAGTTTATACTCAAGCGCTGGAGCTTGACAAATCTGAGCGAGTTGCTTATTCAGCCCACCTCTGCCACTCTTTCAGGTGTATTTGCTAGCATTAGTCTGCAAAATCGACCTGGAAAAACTGCAAAATCGCACACACAAACATACACACGCCATATTTTTATGCCTTGTTACTTTCTTCCAGCCTGTCAGAAGAGTGAAAGTGAGGCTTTTCAGAGCATGAAGGGAGCCTCTTGTGGGAATTGGGCTCCACATAAACACAACATAAAGAGTTGATGAGGTTTTGATCTCACCGTTGCCTGTGAGTGAAACCCACCTACACTCCTCCAGCTATGAAGGGGTCCACGTGAGAGAAAACGCATGTCTGCTCATGGTGAGCGGTGGAAATGTAGGGAGGGATGTTCTGTGTGCATCTGTATTTGTGCCACGGCCCACTGAGAAGCTTTCAGAAGCATAGAGATACCGTTAAGGATCACACAGCATTTTTAAGCTCAGATTCTGGCTGTTTTGTGAGTTCACTGCTTTGTTTTTCCAAATTAAAGCTACACTTTATGAAATAATTTATAAGCACATGTTCCAGTGTTCTCATTTATTGTTTATAGGGGTTTGTGTGGATATTACTGTCCACGGGACGCTCTCCATTTCGTCTTTTATTACTGCTTGCTGGCAAGGGAAACATTTGCAATGTCTGTGACTCGCTACATTCATTAACCCTTTTAATCCTGCGGGCATTTATGAGTTGCCGAAGGCTCTACCACTGTGAATATTGTTTTGGTTGCTATAGATTTAAAAAAAAAAAAAAAGGCATATAAGTAGACAACTTTAAGAAGAGCTTTTGACAACTTGCTGGCTAATGTGTCATGTGGTGGGTAGGTTGTTTTCACTGAAATGCACCTGGCAACTTCCTTATTATCTCAATCTTTGCATAGGTTTCTATGGGAGTTTCTATGTAGAGATGGAAGCAGTCAGCCAGTTATTATCGCAGAATAAACCCCCAGACAGCATGACCAGAGCCCCTGTTCACCGAGTAAATAAATGAACACGCAGTAATGATTCGAAATTATTTTATTATGCAAGCAGAAAGATTGTGGAGTGAAATAAAACACTTGAAACTCATTGCCAACGGTCAGACATTATGCAAAATCAAACATTATGCAGACATACTGGATAGCAGATGTGCAATACTGCATAGTATGAGGATAATAATATAAATAATTTGAATTGCAGAAATCTCTGCAAAAAGTTGAGAATTGTATTGGTACCTACACTACTGTTCAAAAGTTTGGGCTCTGTAGTATTTTTTAAATAACGATCTATTATGTTCACCAAAGCTCCATTAATTTGATTGAAAATACAGTAAGAGGAGTAATATTGAGAAATATAATTTATTTGTGTGATTTGCATAGCTGAATTTTCTCATTACTCCAGTCTTCAGTGTCACATGATCATTTTGAAATAATTCCTAATATACTTGTTAGAACTGTTGTACTTGTTATGCTGCTTAATATTTTGTAGATACCGTGATACCTTTTTTTTGTATACATTTGCAGCATTTATTTGAAATATATTTATTTGTAACATTATATAAAAATGTCTTTACTGTCAGTTTTGATCGATTTAATGCATCCGTGAATAAAAGTATATGATTCTTCCATTAAATAAATAAAAATCTTATTGACCCCAAACTTTTGAAATCTATAGCGTAATTGCATGATTTACTATTAAAACCTATGTTGTGCGTCATCCTCTTTTTTTGAGAAATTTTCCTCACATAGTTCACGACTGTCAGTTCCACTGACTCTCCTCCATGCCTCTGGTTCAGTGTATATAGATCAATGATGCCTGTGAGAAGTTAGCAGCTTGTAATTAGTCTTCCGCCTTTCTGGAGGAAGAAGACACATTCTGTCTGTTTACATTATTCATGCAGAATACATTATAGCCCGAGCCCCTTTATGCAACTGGAGACGTTCATTATGGTCAAGAACTGTAAAATACCGGAACACCAGTGTTGAGTCTTCACACCAGAAATCATTTCAGCGAACACAGAATGTGCAGAGAGTTACAATTAAGGTTTATGACTTCTCATATATCTGTACACAGCACTAATTCATGATGATTGTGAAAGTTTGATCACATAAGAAGCCTGAATCCCACTTTAAATCCACTGAGCGTTGTCTAAAGTGTTGTGTAATTTCTTTATTAAGTTATGATGTTATCGGACAATATATAATTTTATTGTTGACCATAATCAGAGTTTCTCCTGGCAGGAAACTTTCCTGTTTGATGGCGCATCCTCTTATTTTGTTTTGGTGGCTTTAATTGTGTCCCCTTGGGCTCTCCGCTGGCAGTAATTGTGAAAAATGAGCTGGTTTCTGTCTGGTGCTACTTTGCTCAGACGGCACCCCATATAGGCATTAGCATTCTTGTATTTAATTTAGATGTAAATGTGCGAGCTCGACCCCTGGATGGGTACGTGGCATCTGAGGGACCAGCCACACATTTTCCCACCCCGTGATCAATTACTAGCGGTGAGCTAAAAGGATGAAGGAACTCTGGGTCATTTATTCCCCACAAGTAAATCGAGAAAAATAATGACGAACATAATGACAAAAGCACCGTTGGCCTTGTAACACGTTTAGCGTGACTGACCTCGTTTTCTTGACGGAGAAAGTGATTCTAGCCTTTTGAAATGTTATTTATTAAAGCTGTAATAACTAAATTATGTGATCGCTTACGGTAACGTGATAATTTATTACAGTTTTACATTGCTGTCTTTTCCAAAAACAGATTATAGTACTGTGAAAAAAGGATATCATTTATACAACAGTCACATCAACAAACTCTTTATCACTCACTTTAGCAACTGTGGGGTAAATATGTATGCTGATGGATGTGCTACTGTATATACACTGTAAAAATGATTTTTTGAAGTTTTCTTTTACAGTAGGTTTTCAAAATATTTCAGTCTATCTACTTCAGTATTAATGATTATTTCAGTGTGGTCCTTGCTGAAATTTGCTGTCAATTTCTGAGTGAAAATTGTTTCAGAATCCTTTTTTTTTAAAATCTGCATAGGCTGCAATAATGTCATTTATTTATATTCTGAACAAGACGTTTGCTATTTTTCTGTGACTGCATGTATTTTCTATGTACTCTTCCTTAACTTCTGCTTCCCACATGGTTCGAGAGGGCCAGCATGTTGGTAATCCTGCTGAACTGCGTTACTCTGGGAATGTTTCACCCTTGTGAGGACAGCCACTGTGACTCAGAGCGATGCAAGATACTGGAGGTAAGTCTCATACCTAGAATACACCACCTTTCGTAACCCAATGTACTTTAAATAGATCAAAGAACAGATGGTAAACAAATTAAAGTGTAATTGGACACAGACTTGAAATGAACTCGGTGTTAAAATGAAATCCAACGACTGTTACAACTCAAGACAGGGAGGTTATTTTGAGGCGTTTGTCGTCGTCTCTCGTGGAGCTCTGGGTTTCTCTAGATATCCTGAAGCATGTTGTGTTGAATGACTTCCAAGAGACACAGGAATGCCCAAAACCACATGTGGTGATAGGCAACAAAGAGATCCTCGCCTGTAATTCAAAGCAGATTATCATAGGAAAGACACTGCTTTGGTTTAACATTGACTTGGGAACATGGCTCAGGGACTTCGATTTCAATCTGCTAAATTCCTTTTGCTTTGTTTAACAGATGAGTGTTTTGCCCTAAGGATTTCAGAGTGCTATCCTCTCTTTTCTGCTTTGGATGTTCTACTATGGATGTTGTCTTTTATCATTCTGGGACCCAGCAACAACTCACTTTTGTCCTCCGTAGTGGACATTGATATTTCATATAAATATAAAATATTGGGGACATTGTATTGATTTAAAATGACAGTAAAGACAGTTATAATGTTAAAATAGATTTCTTTTTCAAATAAATGTTGTTTTTCTGTGCAGTTTTATTACTAATACTGATATGGTAACACTAGTATTATAGAGACCATTTCTCACTAATAACTAGTTTCTTATTAGCATGCCTATTATTAACATATTGGCTGTTTATTAGTACTTATAAAGCACATATTCCGCACGATCATATTCTAAATCCCTAATCCTACCCAATACGTAACAACTACCTTACTAACTATTAATAAACAGCAAATTAGTTTGTTGAGGTCATAGTTAATGGCTTGCTAAAAGCAATAATTGGACCTTCAAATAAATGTTACCACTGTTATTAACACTAATAATATAAAAAAATTGGCATAAAGGGCCTTAGAAATCGAAATGTGCTATTGTAGACAACAACATCAACAACAACAATAATAATAATAATAAAATACATTGTAAAGTGTGTTTTAAATTGTAATATTTCACATTTTTAATCAAATAAATGCAGCCTTGGTGAATGTAAGACTTCTTTTTAAAACATAAAAAAATCATCCAATATTTTGAATAGTAGTGTGCATAAACTATGAACCAGTTCTGTTTTGTATGAAAATTAGCATTTTGCCTGTAGTGTCTCATCTTCATTTTCTCCTAATATCCTAAAAAACTAAATGTTACAAAAAAAAAAAACTTCAGTTTTGTCAGATGTATTTTATGCTCCATATACTGTCATGAAGTGAAGAAAATGATAAATTATCCAAACTTTGTTTCTGGCTCTTAGAAGTTATATAACACTTTCAACCTCTCTTCATCTCCATGTGATCCCTTTAATGCTATGGGGGTGTCATAAGCGTTTGGAGGACTATATAAAAACAAATGAGCCTGAAATGGCCTGGCCCTAGAGAGGATTAAACCACATTAAATGAAGTGCTTAAAACACGACTTCAAAGCCACTCATCCAGGCAGCCATTGTAGTCAGGCACTTCAGAATACAATGTGACTGATTGTGACATGAGGTGAATCGCTCTTATTTCTGAGTTATTAAGCTAATGGTTGCTGTAATGAATGATACTAATCTGTGATCTTTACATTGTGACAGTGGGTCAAGTTCACTGTACAGAGTGCCGGTGAGGTGTGATTATAATATTCTGCTCAAAGGCAAACTATCACATAAATCTTATAACAATGGTGCAGTGGCTTGCCTCCAGACTGCATTTTAAAATCAATATTGACATGCTTTTGACATAACACTTGATTAGTGCACATTATTTAGTCATATGTATAAAACACACACACACACACAATTTTTATGATCCTATTCATTAAAAAGAATCATGAAAAAAATGTGCCACGTTTTCCACACAAATAGTAAGCAGCACAGTATTTCTGTTTTTACTGCATTGTACAGCAGCCTTTGTGAATAAGTCTTAGAAACACTAGCAAAAAAAATCTTACCAACCCCATACTTTTGAACAATAATGTATAGCATTTAAAAAAAATTTTTTTTTACTATATATACTATAAGAATAAAATTGCATTTACACTTTAATAATTTAGTGTAGCATTGAATAGTATGGAGATTGTAAGCTTGGCCACGGTAATGCAGCTGAGGTATATCTATTTCAGAAATGTATATTGAAATACCCATGGGTACACATTTACAGTGTTAAAAATGAAATGGGATTTAGAGGTGCTTTCTTGCTGTGAGGTTCCTGGAACCATCATTTTTTACTCTCCACCATGCCTGGGTGAGATTGCTTTCTTTCCATTGAAAATGCCAAGTTTTCATTGAGATTTAATGGGAACAGATCAATTTCTTTGTTTGATTTTTATTCTGTATATTTGCATTTTTCTGAATGATAGTAATTGAAACCCGTAGTGCAGCTAAACCCCAGTTTTTGTGCGTTCCCCTCCCTGCTTCTCATCTGAAATAAATGGCCTGGGCCGTTTCATCTCTGAGATCTGAGAATTTGCAGCGATTATCTTCTCCAACTGCTCTATCAAATCACTCTTCCTCTCGCCATATGGAAATTAGTGTGCTTTGCCAGAAATAAGATTGCAAACCTGGTCATCAGGAAATTTACAAAGACATACAATCAGCTCCCATCACTGTCAGGGAGACACGCCTGGGCTCCATAGCTGACGTGACTCAGGTTAGCCCTCGGCTTGAGCTCCAAAAGAACGCCTTTGGTGGAATAATGGAATTCAGGGAAATACAATAAAGCCGGGGAGCATGCCTGCCGTCTCTCTCTTTCTCTCTGTGCCCCTTCTCTTCTGCCCACACAACACATTATCATTTATTTCTTCAGTGCTTTCCTCTTTCCTTTTTTTTTTACTCTGCAGGCATTCCTCATTTCTTTTGGAATTTTTTATTTTTATTTTCTGTCACTACATATCATTTTAAACACATGACTTTCCTCTGTAAAACACAAAAGAAAAAGTCTACTTCCAATGATAGTGAATTTAGTCCAATGTTGTTTTGGACCACATTGGCTTTTATTGCATGGACAAAACTTAAAACGTCTTTTGTGTTTCACAATAGAAAATGTCGTACGACATGAGTGTCAGTAAATGATGCCAAATTTTTCATTTGTAGGTGAAATAATCTTTTTCAGCATTAGGATGCGCATGTGTGTGTTATTATGCAAGCTTTAGTTGAGTAGAGGGTGTAGAAGTGGTTTCTGGGGCAGAAAATTAGTAGTATCATATTTAAGAGGAGAGTCAAGCGTCAAGTACTGTGATGTGAACAGAGCTCACTGTGAGTTTAACAGTACCGATAGAACTGGCTATTATTATTTTGCCGTATCTTTATTTTTCTCTTCCTTTTTATTGCTCCCTGTAAGTGTGCTTGTTTGGATGATGAGATTCTTATGCATGGTTTGAACTACGTAACTCTTGCACAGTACAGTATGATTTGTTCTGACTTGCTTTTCTTAACATTCTCCCCAGGTAAAGTGAGCATATGTTGTTCTTTTTGTCAGCTGTTTTGCTGGGAATCCCATTTGCCTTGGAGTAATTCAAAAAATGACACTTGTAGTTTATTGCTTACTAGTGGCATGATGCAATGAGTGCAAAAAAAAAAAAACTTTAGTGTGTCGTTTCTTCTTAGTTTCAAATGTGCCTTATGGACAAAATCTATAGAAATCATAGAAGTTCTGTCGTCATTTACCCTCATATCAGTGTATTGGCTATATTTCCTCCATGGAGATTTGACAAATGTTTAGGCTGCTCTTTTTCTTACAACTAAATGGTGACCAGGGGCTGTCAAGCTCCAAGAAGGATAAAAAGCACCTTAAATCTGAACTTTTCAAAGTATGAGCTGTTTCCAAAGTATTGTGAAGCTTCATGACAGCTTTATATAGGATAAGGGTCATTTACGCTGCACAGTTTTCAACTAAAAACCAAAAAGTTATTTTTCAAAAATGCAACTGCAAAACTTTTCAGTATTTTTGTACATTGTTTTGTCGTTGTTTGAATGCACCCTACTGTAAGTCACACTGTGCTGACAGATGCCGACCCTCCCCGACAATCAATAGATTACAGTACATCACTTCTTAGATATTTCGCAACCTAACAAATGACCACACAGTACTTGATCTACTCAATTGCCAACCAAAGACAACAGATGCAGACATGTAACACACTGACTCAACAAAATCCAACAAACAAATCTGTTGCCGTTGCTCGTGTGTGTTGGTGCAGTGTAATTTAAGGCCCGTTCACACCAAGAATATCTATAAAGATAACTATAGCAATAACTAAATTCAACGCACTATAGTGTTCTGTTTATTGTTATGATTCTGATTGGCTGTCAATGTTTTTATCGCTCATCAGCTGTAAAAATTAGTTCTGAAAGTGATTCCAATGATATCTTTCCTCTGTTTCATTATCATTAAAACCGACAGTTGTTGTCGTTCATGGTGTTATGAGGAATTGAACAATTTAAATCATTATCGACTGCTAATCTGCTCTTCAATTTATGTCTCGTTTGCGTATTTTCAAATATGGCGAGTCAAAACTTCTCGCATTAGATTGTTCATCCCAAAATGAAAATTTGTCATTTTATCATTTACTCACCCTCATGTCGTTCCAAACCCTTATGAGTTTCTTTCTCATGTTGAATATAAAGAATGCTGGTAATCAAACAGTTGATGGTCCCCGTTGGCTTCCATAGTATGTCTTTCCCTATGGAAGTCAATGGGAACCAACAACTGTTTGAGTCGTCAAACTTTTGTTTTCAACATAAGAAACTTTTAGAGGTGCGGAATGACATTTTTGGGTGAACTATTCCTTTAAGGCCAACTATGCCAAACGTCATTGCTTGTCATGTGTTTTGGTCTTCTAACCAACTAAAATGAGGCAAATTTGAATATATGCATATTGAAATCGCGCAAATGAGATTTGAGAGCTAAGAGGGGAAAGTACTTCATCTGTTCAACACATAATCCATCGAAAGGTTTCCAAAGGCTTTTTGAATAATGAATCACTTTTATAATATTTTCATAGTGCTTTGTCATTGTTATTTGGCCTTGTGGTCACCATTTAATTTTGTTGGATACAAAATTGCAGCATGAACATCTTATTTTGTATTTGACGGAAGAAAAAAAATCATACAGACTTGGAATGACATGAGGGTAAGCAAATGATGACAGAATTTTCATTTTAGGGTAAACTATCTCTTTAAATGTTTAGTGAAAGCAGCATATTTCATCAACAGATGTCAATGTAGGACAAATAACAGACTAAATGTGCATTATTTTGTTGATTTATGGTAGTGTGATGATTGGTGTTTTCCTGCTGCATTGTACACGTCTCTTCACTTTCCTTCTATGACTCCATGATGTCATTGGCATAGCAACCGCTCTCCGCACACATGAATTAGATGAATTAGTAAGAAGAAGACAGAAGATATTTTTGTTTACCCTCAGTGTATGTGTGTTGCAGCTTCCTCCTCTCTTTGTGTGTGAGTGTGTGCATTTGTGGGTGTGGACGGATGGTCTGAAGAAGTTCTGGATTTAAAGAATTGTTTTCTCCGAGGAAAGGCCATCAGTTGCACTAGAATAACCTACTCACAGCGCAGACAATACACCACTCAGCTATTTGTACAACAAAGAGGACACCATGAGAAGATTTATTCAGTGCCAAAAGATCACCGCACACGCGCAAACACCCTCGCTTCCACACGCGCGGATGAGACTGACTCTTTCTCCGAGCTATTTTTGAATGCTTCCCCAGAAATATGAAAGAGAAAGATGACATGTATTAAATAGAAATGGGTGGATGAGATGTGGTGAGAAAAAGGAGGGGAGGAGGAATATGGGAAGAGGCTCTCTGAAACAAAGGAGATGAGAGACAGGGAAGTATAAAGAGGAAGATATTCATATAGTGTGTAGGGTGTGTGTGTGTGTGTGTGTGTGTGTGAGTGAGTGAGAGGGAGGAAAGCGCTGTAGAGCATATTTAACCCCTGAGCTCTGTTTTCTGGCTGTGTGGAGACTCTGAGAGTGTTTTGTCGAGGGGTTCCCCTTCTCTGCGTCGTTTATCTTTGGAGGGAGCTGTTGAACCGTAGAAAGGCCCGTAGAGATTTATACTCACACGCACACAGCTGTGTGAGCCAGAAGCTCTACATGGACTGTGAACAAAACATATATTAGAAAAGAGTAATTTGACAGTTGCTGGTTTTTCATACTTGTACGATACTTATAATAAGATACATCTGTCTCTCTCTTGAAATATAAGGTTCAAGATCAGACAATATTGCAGGGACCAACAATAGGGATGACCAATGCAAGAGTGTTTTGAGCCAGTTGGTGGACTGTCTTTTGCCTTATCAGTCCAGTAAAGTGTTATCACTATGTTACATTTGTCGATCTTGTCTTATGCATTTATTTACTTCCTTATCTACTGTTGCAAAATCGAGTATAGCTGTAAGCTGTTACTGTAAATTTAAAATGGGTAATTATTTGTAATTAAAAACATTTAATGACCAACACATTAAAATTCATTTATTATTATTATTATTATTATTATAATTGTTTATTTTTACATTTATTTTATAAATTCATAAACACACTATCTATTACTGTAAATGCAAAGCCTTTCAATTATTTAAGAAAATATTTAATGAAAAACACATGTAAAAACATTATTTAAACTATATACTTTCAATATATTGAACTATTATTATAATACAAATGATTTAAATATGAATTATTACGTAAATACTCTTCATTTTAAGGTCCAGTTCTTGCCATTTAACAAACCATTGACTACGACTTTTGCCTCAATGAACTCCCAATTTGTTGCTTATTAATAGATAGTAAAGTAATTGTTAAGTTTAGGTATTGGGTAGGATTAGGGATGTAGGATATGGTCATGCAGAATATGTGCTTTATAAGCAGTCAATATGTTAATAATAGGCATGCTAATAAGCAGCTAGTTGATATTGAGAATCGTCCCTATACTAAAGTGTTACCTTTTTTCATGTGCTGCCAAAAATAGTGACTGGCCGAGCAGAAACCATCCTTGTGTTTTTTCAAAGTGAGATTTCAGTATGACGATTTTTGTTATTTATAGTGAAATTATTATTATTATTTTGTTTTTATGTGTTCACCATATGTTCACATTAAGGCAGATAATTAGAGAACATTAGGGCATGGTCTTAGGAGATCTATCTCTGTCTGAACAGACGGTTTCTTCCCTAAACCATTAATGCAAAATGATAGCTCGCAGATTCTCCCCTCGTCCTCATCCTGACAGCATTGTTTATGGATGTGTTGTGTGTTACCATTAACTTTGAATTGGCAAGTACTGTAGTGCACTATAACCCAAATGTCCACTATGTACAATACAAGCAGATCAGGGATGAGGTAATACATTAGCGCTTGGCTCTGAATAATGTCCAACACGACAGTAAATGCTCTCCTCACTGCGGCTTAATTAACATTCCCTGCATTGTCAGAGTGCAAGTGCTTTGGCTGGAGGGAATCCCTCACTTAAGAGCTTTGACTAATGTCCTCGCTGGCTGAGAATGGCCAGGTGTCTTTCACTGTTGGTCGACCTTGAGGAAACGACGGTCTCTGAGTTCATATTTGGCCGCGGTCTGTGGTCTTTACTCAAGAACTGACAAACAGCCTTTTGCGTCTGCCTAAGGAAAATGCATGTTTATTAAAGCAATTTAGTTCATAAGGTCTAGAAAAGCACCATCTATTGTTGAAATGAAATTAAAGGAGGTCTGAATAGGTCACCAGTCTAGCAGATTTTCCTTCCATGCATGTAGTTCTAATCAACAAATCATTATTCAACAAAAGTAAACTGAATATTCAGTAAATTGACACTGTTTCTCATAATTGCCTTATGTAATATATGTTTTTTTAGCTTTACAGTGGAGAATAACATTTTCACAGAATTGTCCTTCTGACTTTATGGTTATTAGCACAAACTTAATTTACTGACACAGGCACACACAAAACATTTTTCCATTCCACTGTGATACTTTTTCATTGTTTTTCTATGTAAACATGCTCGTCTAGACAGACATCTTTGACTGTTGCATTCACGTCTCACGTGACAGAAGTGCAGCTTTTAAAAAAGCAAAAATGCTCTCTGTTTACTTCTTAATGCTATATTTTCTATGCATATTCATTAAAACTCCATATTCCAGATATTTTCCCTGTATATGTACATCTAGTAAGGATTTTTTTAACGCATAGCACATTTCTGGTAACGTAAGCAGAGGATTTATGGGTAAAGACTTGGGTGAGTTGGCTGTTTGTGCCCACTCAGACTTACTGAGATCTCTATGTAAGGATGAGTCAAGGCTTATAGCCCCTCAGTACATGGACACACACACACACACACACACACACAATGCTGTGACATCAAAGTTGAAATTTAATATTCATCTGCATATGTCTTTGGAGGGTTTATTTCTTTATTTATAAGTCCTTAATTTAGTGTGAGTTAAGTTGTATCTCCTGATCAAGAGAAGGAGATTTTTGCAAGCTCTGATTTGGCCAGTGCAGCATTTTAAGATTTTGCTAACCCTTTGGATATTTCTATCTCCCCTCAGGACTTTGATGATTTCATCTTTGCTTTTTTTGCCGTGGAGATGGTAATCAAGATGGTTGCACTGGGCATCTTTGGGAAAAAATGTTACCTTGGAGACACCTGGAATCGGCTAGACTTCTTCATTGTGTTGGCTGGGTGAGTCCTGAAATGACTTTACTGAAACTATTTATTTATTTATTTATTTTTTGTAAGAATAAATGTGAATTTATGTACTACCTCATATTGACCTTGAATACTCTGCCAAATCTTCCAAAAAATCTACATTTAAATACACTACACTACCATTCAAATGTTTGGTGTCAATAAATAAATTAGTTTGGTGTCAATAAATTCTTACTTTACTGTTAATTACTGAAATTTCTATCCATCAAAGAATCCTGAAACAGTGTATTATGATTGCCACAAAAATATTTCGGAGCACAATAATTTTCAACATTGGATATAATCAGAAATGTTAAAAAGTGTCTAAATCAGCTTATTAGAATTTCTCAAGAATCATGTCACACTGAACAGTGGAGTATTTTTAAAAATATTTATATTTCACAATATAATGACAATATTTTGCAACCGTTTTTAGTATTTTTGTTCAAATGAATGCAACATGGTGGGCATAATAGACTTTAACATTAAAACATTTTATCGACTCCAAACTTTTGAACAGTAGTGTACTTATTTTTTATTTTTTTAAATGTATTCATAATTTATTATTATGAGGCTGATATGATCAATGTTTTGACTCAAGAAGCAGTTTTGACTCTAAAAATGTATAATATTTATCTTTACTCATCCTCATGTTGTTCCAAACCTGTTTGTTACTGATCATGAAACACATGCAAAGTTCTTTTGAAGAACCTTCATGAAGCTCTTTTCCTTCCAGTGACAGTTCATATTGACCATGCATATTATGAAAAAAAAAAGAAAAGAAAAAAACCCTTTCTGAGCCATTTTGTGCTTGTTTTTTTTGAAGCTTGAAAGACATGTTCACTATTGAAATTAAAGAGCTACATGAAAATTCTTTAAAAAAAAAAAAAAAGATTTGTTCGTGTTACACGGTAGAAATAACAGCATATTAGTTTGGAACAACATGTTAACCCTAGTAAAAAGTAATATAAAATATAATATATGTAAACCTAGATAAGTAATATATAAAATATATAAGTAATATATAAAACATATACATTTTATTTGAAATACTACTTGTGCACAATGCACATTTGTTAATATTAAGCCTAAAATGTGTTTTAATGTCACTATTGATGAGGATTGTCTTTAAATGCAAGATATTTAAAGTGTACCTCAAGTAAACTTGCAATAGTTCCACTTTACCGCAATCAAATATACTTAAGTATATCTTTAGTTGGACTTCAGCACTACCTCCGCTCAATTAAAGTGCATTAAGTACAAAATTAGTTGTTTCAATTCAGCAGACTTTAAGTATACCTAAAAGTACAATTGCAGGGTATTTTTTTTTATTAAGTACATGCATATGTAAATGTATTTGCAGTATACTTAGCATAAAATAAATGTATTTTTCACTAGGGAATATGTAGGTAAGTAAATGATGACAGAATTGGGATACAGCTAGTTCTGTCTGTTATTATCAGCCTGTGCTTCTGAATCGGTCACGTCACACATGGTTAGCTGCAAATACGTAATTCTTCAGTGCGTCTGTGTGAGTGTCAAAATAATCTTTATCACTGCCAGATTCTACGTTTATGTGTATGTGTGCATCTCAAGTCTTCTAAACTGGGCACACTGTTGTGTGAAGCACTTTAGTGTGAACCACTAATCAATGAACATGGATTTGTAAACACCATAAAACAAAGAGACTGGTATTAAATCCAGACAGTTAGTTGTGTAAATGTGTGCCCTGGGAAATATAGTAAAGAAAATGTGTATCACTAATACAGATCTACAACTTTTTGAGAAAGCCATGAAAGGTCAGGAATGACAAGCTGCTTAGTGGATAAAAGATTTGTGGTTATGTGATGTGTGCTTTCCAAGAAACACAAGGACTCCCATTCCCATTCCATGAAGCTTGTCAGTCATGACTCAGTGGCAGCATGGGCTTTATTGCCAGATTTACTACCTCTGACCTAACCTCATGTGTCATGTTGGTAATCTCATAGGAATATTTGTTGAGATGGAAATCATCCCAGCATATGGAGTGTATAGAAGCATTTTCAGGGGATATCATCCAAAGTGTGTACACAAGATAACCATACAAGAGTGACAGACTGCTGGCTTGTTCCACTGTTGGCGCAAAGTAGTTTCCCCTCGGGTTTTTGATACTTCTCCAGATGAAACACTTACCACCAAAACCTTCAGTGTCATCTTACACATTCTCAGCAATTATATCAATTGTGGTACCTTCTGAAGAATCTGGACCATGGTATAGTAGTGGTATCAGGTACCATGCTTTTTTATATATATTCCATAATTCTGAAATGGTATTCACATGATACTCCAAAGTACTTCTAAGTATACCATGGTGCTGCTGTGGTACATGTCCAAAAATCAATGGCAGTACTATAGTAACATGTCCAAAAAGCTGTGTTACTTGTCCAGTGTCCAATGTAGTACCCTGTCCAAAAATCATGGCAGAACCACATATTTTGTTTGTTAGTACTAAGATTCATTTCTTTTTTGGGCTTTGGTAAAAATTGGCAGGCAAAGTAACATAAAAAAGTGTAATTCATTATAAACCAGAGAACTTGGAGGCATGGTTTATATGAACCATTTGTTTCAGTTTAAAGGTTAACATTTAGTGTCTTTTTTTCCTTTTGGAGAACATTCTGATGCAGTAAATCACAAGTCTAAAACTCACTTCAGCCTGCTTACTATGTGAATAAATTGGTGTTGGTGGTTCAACTAGATGGTTTCCAAAACCCCCTTCACTCAGACATTATTTTGCTGAATCTTCTGTTCTCTTCTATCTGAGGTGAGCCAGAGAGCTTATAGAAGTCGAAAGATCTTGGCTGCTGTGCTGTGGATCGTGTGTCTTTGTGTGTTTCATCTGCAGAGACATTGAGGCGAGCTTTCTCTCTTCTCAATCTTTCAAAGCAAACCCTTAGAGAATGCAGACCCTCAATACACCCCACCAAGACAAGGTATCAGTTTCAGACACCCGCAGCGGTTTGGCAACTTCTGCTGAATCACTTTTAAATTAGTCTGCCCTTTTCCTATCCACAGAGTCTTCACACACACCGAGTTAAATACACAAAACTTTCCAAATCCGCGGGGCTTCTACAGGGATTGTGACAGTGTCTTTAGGGATTGTTTCGAGGCTTTTTAAATGCTCTATGAGACAGAAAAGCTGTTACGATTTTTAACGAGAGATTGGGTATAAAGGCATTTCTAGAATTTCTTCTAGCATACTTTGCCATAACCTTGATGGAAGTGAGTTTTACGAGTTTTTCCATAATGCTCTACCAAATGTTGCATACTTTGACAAGGAACCAATATGTTATTATTTCAGGCATTATTCTCTCATGCATTTTCATGCCAACTTTGACCTAGACAGGAAACAGATACAAGACAAATTTTGTCTTTTTTATTTTTGCTTAAATATTTCTTTTACTGGAATACCTGGTGTTTTTACACTATTATTTTTCATCAGTCCCGCTAATGATATGTTGAATGTTATGTACCTCATCTGGGATATAATGTATGTTTAGTCTGGAAGCTTCACCATTAAGGCCTGGCCCAGATGTCTTAATCTTCTCTCTTTTCCTTCCTTTTCCTCATTCCACTAATTCAAAAGCCTCCTCTTCTGATCCACTTCCACATATTCTTCTCTTTCACATTTATTTCCACTTCCACATCTTTTCTTTTTTTTTTTTTTCACATCCACATCCATATCCATATATGTAATCTTCCTCTTTTATATTCATCTTATACTTCCACATCTACAGTATACCCCTTTTTTTTACCTCTTCATCTTCCTCATCTTCCTCATCTTCTGTCCTCTTCCCCAGTATCGTTGGCTTTTTGCCTGGAAGTTGGCTGATAAAAGGGAATGAAGGCTCTGACTGTCTTTCTGAAAACATTTCAGGTTTTTAACTTAGAAAGATCCCTCAACTCACTTTCTCTCTTCTGGTACACGCTCACCACTCATTTTAAACCCAGCAAGCTGAGCCTGAGAGCCAGGAATGACTGACAAAATACACTATTAAAAAAAAAAACCCATTACAGTTATTTGAAGATTTTCTTCACTTTTATAGTAAGAATAAATTTATCTATCTCGTGATGGCCTATTCTCATGAATGTCTTGGTGAGAAAATGCTGATAATTTACTTTTCTTCTGGGTGGTTTGACCTGACATGTATTCTGTTTCATGTAGACAGCTGTCAGTTTCTGGTCAGGTCAATAGTTCTAAGGCTAGCACAACCTGTCAACGTAATTGCCGTCATTCATGTCAAAAAAGCTGACAGTTACTGTCTTTTGTGTGACTGTCACCAGAACATGCAGAAGACGCTTTCACAAGCCCACTGCTCAAAACCATCAACGACAGCTGATGAAGTTTACTTTTTTATTTCTATTCTACCTAATAACCGACAGCCGAGTTTAGAGACAGGTCTGCTCAAGATTGAATCACAGTAAAAGCTCCTGATCAGGTCATGACCCACATCGCCAGTGCTAATAGAGTCTCTTCAGGCCTGAATGAGGATTCCGTGCTCAGGTTTAAGAATCTTCAGGAATGCCATTTGGCCAGGAGGCTGTTGATGACACTGGACAGCATCCAGCACTTTCATCTTAGGAGTTCTTCATCTCAAATTTGTGTATGGAGATGCCTGGAACTGATAACGCAGTCATTCACAGATATGAACAGATGGCTGAGAGCTTCCGCACATCCATTAAGTTGAAATTCATTTACTAACCTAAAGGGAAAGAGAAGGATGGCAAAATATTTGCTTTTACTAACTGTTTTGTTAGGAGAGTTGGTGAAATAATAGCTTTGAAATAAGCAATAGTACACCGAAAAATCATTTACTCACTCCTGTTGATTAAGTCTCCATGACTTTCATGCTTTAACGTTGCTTTTGCTGGTTTTTTACACTTGATTGTCACCATATACCATACTTGTACACTCTTCAGTTAAAGGTTCTTTATTGGCATTCATGGTTTTTAAAAACTGTTCACTGAAAGGTTTTTGTAAGGTCTGTTTTGGATTCTGTTTCATATTCTTGTTTTCATGTCTTTTATTTTGTAGTTTGATTCATGCTGTTAGTGTCATGCTTCCCTTGCCCTCATGTATCTCTAGGTGTGTTCGACTTCATGCAGCACTGCACAGACCGATCGGCGGCTGATTTGAAGCAGTGCATGCCAGTTAGAAATTCAGTCCGACTTGAACCGGCGCCAACGCCACGTCACTGTCACGTGTGGCATCAAAGTACCACGATTAGTGTTTCGAGAGCAGCCGGCTGACTCAGATGGCACAGCTTTTTCATTTTTTTTTTTTGCATTTTATTCACTTCATCTGTGATAGAGTATGCAAACACCTCGTGAGCGTCACTAACGGGAGCAGAAAGTGTCCGGCTTGACGTGTCCATTTTCAACTCCGTCCCTGACTGCAAGCGGCTACTCTTGTTGATCGCCGTCTGTAGCCGTGCTTCAAGTCAAATGCACCTTCTGCCTTGTGTATGTGTCATGTTCTGATTGGTTGTCCTAGTCATGTGTCTTGTTCCTCATTGGTTGGTTCTTGTCATGTGACCTTTATTGTTTGCTTTAAGTAGCCATCTTGTTGTCATTGTTCCTTGTTGTGTATTGATGTTGTAACCTGCTGTCGGTGAGTCTAGTTTGTCCATGCCAAGTCAAGTCTGTTCAAATCAAGTCAAGTCTCGGATTATGTTTGTATTTTGGATCACGTTTGTAAATAAAGCTGCACTTGGGTTCTTTTCAACTTGCCTCCAGTGGACTCGTTGCCAGAGTCTGCTGGCCACTCAAGAGATTCTTCGCAAAATGGCTGCCGTTTTAGAGTCTCGTCACGTGACAGCTGATCTTCCAGAGTCTCATCAGGTCTCAGCTGATCTTCCAGAGTCTCGCCATAACACGGCCGCCATTTCAGAGTCTGCTCACGACAAGCACGCCACGCCTGATTCCCCAGCCAAGATGGCCGCCACACCTGATTCCCCGGCCAAGCTGGCCACCACGCCTGAGCCTCGTCACGCCACGGCCATCATGTCAAAGCCTCGTCACGCCACTGCTGGCAAGCAAGTTTCCCCTAAGGATTTTTTTTGTGTTGGGGGGGGGGGGGGGGCTATAGCAGATGCGGAGCTTGGGCCAGGACTGTTTGCCAGTGTTATGGACCCGCCACTGATGTCAGTGTGAGCAGCTGGCATCCCCAGGGTCTCAGCACAGGCTATCACAGAGACTGTTCCCCTAACCTCAGTGTTTCCTGTCATGGCGGTTGCCATTTTGAGCATTTTGAACTCACTGACTGTCATGTCACGGCCATGGAGGCCTTCCATGAACTCACTGTTTGTCATGTCACAGCCAAGGAGGCCACTCAAGAACTCTCTACCTGTTCTGTCAGCGTCAAGTGGTCTGTCCATGTCTCTGCTCCACCATGGCTTCTTGCTCTACCGGCACCACCCGGCCGTCCTGCTCTGCCTGCTCCGCCATGGCTCCCTGCTCTACCTGCTCCACCATGGCTCCATGCTCCTCTGGATCTTATCCATGGTCCAGGTCCTCCATTGGTCCACTGTCTGCCACTGCTTCATGGCCCACGCCCTCCTCTGCTCCATTGTCTGTCACTGCTCCACGGCCCAGGTCCTCCAGTGTATCACTGTCTGCCACTGCACCATGGCCCATGGTCTTGCCCTCTGCTCCGCGGCCCAGGCCCACCACTGTTCTTTGATTCTGACCCTGTTCACCTGCATGGGCCTGGCCCTTCATCCCTCCCCCTGTTCCGCCTCCGCTTCACCACCCTCCTGGACTTGTTGTAGTTTAGGCGTCTGGAGTCGCCTTTTTTGAGGGGGGAATATGTAAGGTCTGTCTTGGGTTCTGTTTCATGTTCTTATTTTCATGTCTTTTATTTTGTAGTTTGATTCATGCTGTTAGTGTCATGCTTCTATTGCCCTCATGTATCTCTGCCTTGTGTATGTGTCATGTTCTGATTGGTTGTCCTAGTCATGTGTCTTGTTCCTCATTGGTTGGTTCTTGTCATGTGACCTGTATTGTTTGCTTTAAGTAGCCATCTTGTTGTCATTATTCCTTGTCGTGTATTGATGTTGTAACCTGCTGTTGGTGAGTCTAGTTTGTCCATGGCAAGTCAAGTCTGTTCATGTCAAGTCTGTTCATGTCAAGTCTGTTCAAGTTAAGTCAAATCAAGTCTGTTCAAATCAAGTCAAGTCTCGGATTATGTTTGTATTTTGGATCACATTTGTAAATAAAGCTGCACTTGGGTTCTTTTCAACTTGCCTCCAGTTGACTCATTACAGTTTTAAGAGTGTATGGGTCAGTAGACCTTGTCAATAGCCTCTTTTGTGTTCCATGCAAGAAAGCAAGTCATACAGTTTTGAGTAAATGATGACAGAATTTTGGGTGAATTATCCCTTTAGGTTCTCATAGGATTTGGTAACTTTAATGAAATATTCAGGCTTCGTCACTCACACTCTGTTTGGAATAAACAAATCTTATTCTAACAAATCTCACTGTTGTCATCTGCTGTTTCAATTCTTAATCAATCCACTGTTCTCGTGAAGGAGAGGAGAATCCAAATGTCCACCTGTGCTTCTGATTTAATGATGTGCTTCGGCTGTTTCTAGACCTGCTGCTGATAGACATTATGTTCAGACCCAGACCTTGTCAATATGACGAGACAAGGACAAAGCATTACGAACAAAGGTTATCAAACGTTTCCTCAAGGTAAAAGCCAGTCACAGGTCCCCTTCATTCGTTTATTTTCGACCCATCAGAGGAACGCTTTTTAGCTGAGGCACACAGAGCAAATCTGGTTTCCTCTTCATCCATTCGAGTTATACGTCTGCATTAGCTTCCATTATGATTATTATTCTGTAAAGCGGCCACAGGGCACCAGAATGGGTCAGTGTTGACATAGTATACTGTATATAGACTCAAGGGGAAAGATAGAGAGGAAAGAACAAAAAAATGGCTTTATTCCTCATTAAAATGGTGGGAAGAGAAGTGCTGCTCTCTCAGACATTTTTTCTCTTTGAATTGGAAGGCTCTTGCTTAGCTTAGGTGTTGAGGTATTGTTTTGAAGAACACTTATTTGAGAAACAGAAAGGAACTTGTCTTTTTGCTGTTCTGAATTCGAGGCTAGGGGCAGATTATCCTGTTCCGACCATAGTAAATCAATCTGTCCCATCCCATAAAAACAGAAGAGCACCCCTGACGGCAATTGTCTCTGAGAGCTTGTTGAGAGAGAAATAAATAGAAAAGTACAAGACAGAAATATAAAACTGAGGATAAATATTGTTTGAATCTCTATGTTGGTCTCTCTTTGTGAGCTGAGACAACTAGACAGGCCCCATGAAATAAAAATGTTAGTTTTGTAGCTTTTAGTCCACACCTGTTAGCTCTGAGGCAATTTGTATGCTAGAGTTCTCCTGAAAGTTTAGGAAAATAGCTTTTAGCGGATGTAGCTAAAACCAAGCAGAAAGCATTCCTATGTACGCTACCTTTTAAATGTTTTTAATATGCTCACCAAGGCTACGTTTATTTGAACAAAATAAAGTAAAAAAAAGGTTTTCTATTTTAATACATTTTAAAATGTAATTTATTTCTGTGATTGCAAAGCTGAATATTCACCATTCATTACTCCGGTCTTCAGTTTCATATGATCATTCATAAATCATTCTAATATGCTGATTTGCTTCATAATATTCTGTGGAAACTGTTACATTTTAGTTTATGGAACATTAAAAATCTTTATGTTGTCTTTTTTTTAAATCATTTTAATGTATCATTGTTTAATGTAATAATTTCTTTAAAAAAATATCTTACACCAAACTTTTGAAAAGTAGTTTAAATCATTCATAAATACATAAAATATACCTGAAAAGATGAATGTGACAATCTCCATCAAGAATGTTTTACAAATGATTTACACAAATTCTGTATGATTATGTTTCCTGATTAAGGAAACTTCCAGGAAATTCTCTTCAATGAAAACACAATGTTCTTCCCATAATAAAACCTACCTGTGATTAGCAGTAGTAAAGCAAATTCAAAGAAGGGACAAGCATTTTAATGTGTTCTAGCGATGAAACTGAAACATCAGAACAGTGAACAAAAATTGTTGCTAGCATTATGCTAAACTGTACTAGTCTCCCTTTGTCATTTGTAGTTGGTCTAAAACGAGATCCCATAAATATGACAAAGAATTTAATTCCTGTGGACAGACTGAGAGGAAAAGTGTGGACAGACTATGTGTGCGTGTGTTGTTAGGGGTATCTTCCTTCTCTATCTTAATGGAGAGCTGATTGTTCGGAAGTGAACCTCCTCTGAAACTCGCCTCATTAACCTGCCAGGTGGTGGAAGACACCAAGCTCTGATTGAACTGCAGCCAGGACGGCTGCTTTGAAGACCACAAGGGACTAGACAGAGAGTGAGAGAGATAAAGGGAAGCATAAAGCATCTGAAATACCGCATGTACTCTGTTGCAACCTTTTTACGTAAACCAACAAATCTTGCATTGATCATACAGAGCAACCCTGGTTCATAACGTATGAAATGGAGCATGTCCCAAAAGAGCTGGTATTTCTAATGCTGCAGGAATTTAAATGTCTTTCAGTCCTTTCAATAGTCTGTTGTGGAGCTGTTCAAACAAGACACAACCGCACGCTAGCTCTCTCTCTCGAGTGCAGCCGGAGATCGATTCGAGCGGATTTCTTAAGAATGTGGAAGGCCACACTTGTTTTGAATCCGAGACCCTTGGCTTGCTCATACTTTTCCTATTATAGTGACCTCGCAACTGGCATTGTATACGCAGCGTGGAGCTGTTGTTGATTGTGCGACCATGTTTTCAAGAAACAGAGAGATTCTGGGAAGGTGTGTCATCCTTCACCACGGACGTTCCAAACACAAACAGATAACAGAAGTGAGGTCTAGGTGCTGACTGGACAAACGCCCGGGTCTGACACTTCACTTTTTGTTTATGTGTTTGCGAGCAGCCATATTAGTGATTCATACGTGTGTACGATAGAAGTAAGAGGCTGTTGACGAGATCACATTTACACACGTCGTCCTTGTTTGGACGCATCCTACGTCCCAGGGGACATTTTTGCGGAGTGTCCTCATGCATGTCCCGTCTCTCTCTTCTTTACAGCCGTTTCGTCCTTGCTCTCCATATCCACTTCCTGTGTTCCCCTTTTGATATTTTCGTGTTTTCTTCTTTCCCATTCCTTCAAATTTTAGTCTTAGTCACCACTGTTATTATTTTTGCAGTCCAGTCGCCAGCTGGTTTCCATCAAGCCCAATCAGTGCCTTCAAAGCTGTTCTGCACATTTCAGGAGCAACAAAGTCAGAACACATTTCCTCACTGCCCTGCTTGGCTAATGGGGCTCGCACTGTTTGCACGTCACCGAATTCACTCGATCCATATTTGAAAGAATGGAGAAACACCCCAGATCACGCAGCTTTAATCTAAGCAGGCCATGTGACCGTGAGAACCCTCATTAACATGTGCATATGCTTATCGACATCAGCTTTGTGTATTAACTTGATACGTACAGTAATTCTACGTTTTTAAGTTGTTGTATGGCCAGAGACGGTTATTGGGTTTGCAATTACACGGTTGCAAGCTCACAGGCACATAGAGACACACACTTTGTTTATTTTCTACAAAAACATGCGATTCTTTCATGTGCCTCGCTCCAAAGTTCACATGTGCGGAGCAGCTGTGCATGTGTTTGTTTGTGAAAGCTCTACATTAGCCTTCCTTCCACCTCTCTTTGACCTAATTGAAAATGATTCAGTGTAATTGTTTGATGAATCCTGATAACTTTCGATTGATCTACAGTATGGCGTTGGCAGTTCGGCAGAAAACACGCCACTAATGTGTCTGGGCTGTCAGTGTTTATTTGAAAATATTGCTGGCCTTTTACGCTTTGCTGCCATAGTAAGTAATACATATGGAGGATATTTATCAGTTTAAAAATCAGATCAGTTTTTGCTTTCAGGTGATATTAAAAATTCTAATAAAATCCAAAATGGGGATTAATTAACAGATGCATTGCAAATGGTGGGTAATGCATCTTCATTAGTATGTGCATACATTCAAATATCTTGCTTTATCGAAAGTTGAATTTTTTTTATTTGTGTGTGTTTACAGGATGCTGGAATACTCTCTCAACCTGCAGAATGTTAGTTTCTCTGCGGTCCGAACGGTCAGAGTACTTCGACCTCTTCGGGCTATCAACCGAGTGCCCAGTGAGTACAACATCAGCAACCATTTTCCAAATGCACTTGCTAACATTAGTTAACTACATTAGTTTACATTATAAAATGCAAAAATTGCAACAACAAAAAAAAAGTTGTATTTTTATGAACTAATTTTGAACAAATATCAGTAACAAATTTATTTCTCATTGTTAGTTAGTGTTAGCTAAAGCAATAAGTATCGTTAATTGAATGGAATCTTATTATAAAGTGTCACAGACATTCCTGAATGAATCAGTGTTTTTTAAAACAAATTGGTTGAGTAAATGATTCAACCTGTCACTCAAAGGCAGTCACTTGTTTCATTCCTGAAAGCGTTTGTGTTTATCAATGAATCAGTTAAGTAAATGATTCAATGAGTCACTCAAAGGCAACCATTTGTTTTTTCCTGAATTTATCAGTGTTTTTGAATGAATCAGCTAAATGAATGGTTCAGTAATTAACCCTATAATTAAGACCATAATTGTTGCCACCTTCTGGTGTAAATTTGTAACTTGCAGAATGATTCAACAGTCTTGTCTGGGAAGTGCTAAAACATGCACAGTACTTATAAAACAAAGCAGTGTGCACAGTAATAAAAGTTTTTTATATTATATTGAGATCTATTGCTTGTGTACTTTATACATTAGTAGGGATTTTGGAATATTATGTAAACCCCAAATAATCACTTTTTTTTTCTTTAAAGGTGATTGAATGTTTAAGGAAGGTGCATTTCTACCAGTTTCTGCTGTAGAAAATAGGAACTCTGAACTTAATTCAATTTATTAATTCCCTGCATTCAATCATAGAGCTTATTAAATTCAGAATGTTCCATGTTGAATTACATTATTTAAGCACTGTGGTCAATTAATGCAATTTAATCAACATTTGAATGAGAAATGTAGCCTGGGCTCAGTCATATACCAGAGGAGTTCATGCCATTTTAGGGACTTTAGATTTATAGATCATTTTCCTCTTCAGTGCTTTTTACGGCTTCTCTCTTTTCACACACACACACACACACACACACACACACACACACACACACACACACACACACACACACACACACACACACACTCACACAAAATAAGAATAATAGAGTCTGGCTCTCTCTCTCTCTCACACACACACACACACACACACACTCTCTCTCTTTCTCTCTCTAAGGCAGGGTGATGATATTTCATTGGCCACATCTTTATATACCGGATGTTTTAATCGCCCTCCGTGCCAAGGAGATGCCCGTGGTTCCCCCGTGGCTCTTATTTCACGAGGAATCGTGTCTGGCCAATTCTGCTTGATGTCCCTATTTGTAGAGAGTAGTAAAATGTATATTGAACAATGGTAGCATTTAGGTGGAATGTTGTGACTAGCACAGCTAAGGTTTTGGTGAGGGTAATTTGTGTGGGGTCTCGTTCAGTTTTCACCCCTCTGGATACGGTTCAGTATGTCTATTAGTCCCAGAGACAAACTGCACCCATTCTTCATCACAGGAGCAGGCCATGTTATTCACTGTAGGCCCCGGGGGTCACAAATGGCATCCAGGTGTCTTCCTTCTAGTTCAGTTAGGAGACAAGAGTGCATCCATTCCTGTCATGATTAATAACTAATTAATACCTGTGCCAATCAGAGACAGGGGGTGAAGTGGTAGCAGACAGCCTAATTCATTATTCAGGAGCCACCCAGACTAATTAAAGGCCTAATGTTTGCATTAATTTGCAAATTATTTTATCTGTGCCTCGCCTGCTGTGGGCCGTCACTGGAAAAATGGGTAACAGAGATTTTTGTTGATCCTATTTGTCATTTTTCACTTTTTTTCCAGCACTAATCAAAACAAAACAGAGAGAGAGAGAGAGAGAGAGAGAGAGAGAAACATAATAGGAGTTAAACTCAAATCATCAATCATTAAACTGTCAAGCTGGAAACTACAGCAGCATGTCATAAACATTTTCAAATTCTTTTGACAGTAAAGTATTAGATAAATTGGTATTGGTGGTCTTTCCACTCTACAAGGCAAATTCTGCAACTAGGGACTAAAAGTTTTTAAAAAGTAAGTGTAATTTATTGTATTTATTATTTTTATTTTATTTTTCGAAAATGTAATTAGACTATAGTGTACTTTTAATAATTAATAATTTATTTATTTCACAAATAACACAAATATTGTATAAGATATGTTAATAATAATAATAATAAAATAACTATAATAATAACAACAAATGATTATTATTGTAATTATTATTATTATTATTATTAAATATTTAAACTATTTACATTATATTTAATAGTTTCTAGAGTTACAGGGTGATCAATTGATTGTACTGTTGTCTAACAACATACTGATTGTTCAGCTGATGACATGTCTTTCTGGAAGGAAAAAAAAACCCGCAGACAAAAGCTCCATAAAACAGTTTTGAAAGTTGTGTGTTGCCAAAAATGATATGATCTGGTATCTTTATACAGTGTTTGGCATTGTAAAGGCTGTAAGTCTATCCTTCAAATTCAATATGGCGTCTGCACAGTCTAAGGCCTATGGTTGAGCTTGTACTTTCCAGAGTCATGTCAGTCCCACTCTGTGTTTCACATCACCTTCTTCAATGTCCTCTATACTTCCCTGCCCTTTGTCGTTCTGTTCTGCCTATCTTTGAGGAGCTGTCTTAATCAACATCACACTCTGTTGTTCTCCACACCCATGGCTTGATTGATGAAGAGACAGGGCAAAACTGTCAGTAGATGACAAACCTGTTCCCTCACAAATCAAAATACTCAACACTGCTGTGGTGTACAGCTGGCTCACTCTGCCTTATATTTGGTGTGCAGGTGTAAAAAGCGATCTCTTAAAAGGTTTGTAATATGTAGACATCACTATTCGTGCCCTTTTACTCCCCCAGAAGGTGGATTAGTCTGTCAGAAAGTCTGGAGCTCTTTTACACTTCATCTTCTGGATTAGAATTCACCATGATTCCACACTCGAGGGCGGTTGGAGGTTAATTGGAAATCCGCCTGGCTGCCCACTTGTGTATTCTATTATTATTTGGGCTGAGCAACAACATCGTGTTGAGTATCCGCCAGCGGTGACGTTGCGGTCATCATTTTCAGAAGGCCAGCCATAATTGGAGTGGTGGACACGTAGATTGGTGAGAGGAAACGGGGCACTATTGGAGAGAAAGAGTCACAGGAAGAGAGGAACTGATAACTTTGTCCACCACATGTGTGACTTTTTAAGAATTATGAAAATTACAAAGATGAGAGTGTGCCGGTGCGACAAAGGAAGCAGACAGTGAAATGGACTGTGTAGTTTGTGTAAGTGTGGTCTTGTGTGATTTGAAAAGAGAAATAAGTCTTGGAACAGGTGTATGGCTTTATTATTCTGATTAAATTGAATTGATATTTAAAATAAATTAAATATTGAACAAAAAAAGTAAATGTACGGTCACTCTTCAAGTGTTTCTCTACCAATTGGGATACTTTAAAACAGTAATATAAATCATGTAATTATTGAATTATTAAAGTAATATTTCTAAAATGTAAAATTAATATTTTAACACTGAAAACTTTAAAACCGTTTATAATTTTACATGCAAAGTGTATCAATAACCCTTGGAACGAATGGATGATAGAATCCTGGCAGTTTTTTGGTAAGATATTCCAGTCTCTCTGGAATGACATGAAGAAATAGAACAAACTGAGAGAGACTAAATCCAGAAGAACTGTGGCAACGTCTCCAAGTTTCTTCAAGAAACCCACCTGCAAAGCTACAGTACTGTTAAAAGTTTGAAACATCTTGGAGACATTGCCACAGTTCATCTGGATTTAGTCTGTCTCAGTTTGTTCTGTCATTTCAGACAGACTGGATGACGATGAGCTCAGATCTTTTTGTGGAGCACTGGCTGTTGTCAGACTCCTTGTGCAAACAAAAATCTCACTGGATTATTACAATTAATGGCAAAATGAATGTTTGAAAATGTAAACTGATATTTCCTACTGACACACTACACCAAAAAATAGAAATAACCGACTGACAGAACATCGTCTTTATCTTTTTAACATCAGGGCATTTATTTCTCCAGCACTCTTTAATCAGCTTTTGAGTGATGCAGAAATGAAATCAGTGGGTTGAGTGTTGTCCTTTTACAACCTTATTGAATTAATATTGAGAAGATTAAGCATCTCATCTCTTTTGTTAAGTATTCTGCCAAGTATCAACACCCTTGTGTTAAGACTGCTACAGCAGTACAATACTGGAATAGACTCCTGTGTTTGTGTGGTTTTCATGTCCCCTCAAGCTGTTTTAATTAAACCTACAGAGAAGCTGCTCTTTTATTATCTGTGGAAGCTGATGAGAAATAAATAGAAAGCATGGTTATGATATCTTTCTCCCCTGTGCTTTGTTATTGAACTTGTTTGGTGCATGTGGAGGACTCCAAAGGGCAGGGGATCCCAGGGGTCTTTTTCATAACACAGGGGCCCGAGCACACTGTGGGGCCTGGGAGACTCTTTTCAACAGAATAGAGCAGCTATGGCAGGATATTTACAGTCTGCCCTTGGGGAATATGCTTTCCTAAATAATCTTTTCAGGAGGAGTTTATAAATGAGTTGAGCACCTGCGGAGAGTCAGACCTTTGCATTAGTGAATTGATTTAGACTGACACAGCTAGGTCAGATGAGGAAAAGAGTAAATAATGAGTTGTTTTCTGGAATATTTGCAAGATTTAATTTGTCTGTCAGCATTGGTACAGGTATTAATGCAGTGATTAGGGAAATTAGGACTGGCATCTATGGTAGGTGTGGAAAAGAACTTTGGAAGGTTAAATAATCGTATAAAGGGGAAGCTTGCCATTTTTATGTTTTCATTTACAGAGAGAAATGAATATAACAGTAAAATAATTTAAATTTTAAATGTTATTTAAAATTATGTCATCCTTGTGTCAAACCATATATGACTCTCTTACTTCTGTGGAACATGGAAGGAGATATTTTGTTCGTAATCAAAAGAGTTGACTTACATAGAATTTTATGTCTATATACAATGGAGATCAGTGGGAACCAAAATGGTTTGGTTACTGACATTCTTTAATATATCTTTTTATGTTCTACAGAAAAAGAGAAATTAATACAGGTTTGGAACAATATGAGGATGAGTAATTGTCACAGTTTTCAATTTTAGTGCGCTATCCATTTAACACTTTTTACTAACAACTTTTTTAAATATAGTCTTTAAATTGCACTTTTAATGCAACTTTTAAATTGCAATATTAAATTTAACTTAAGTTTTCTTACATTTGTAAATGCTTTACTAAATGTAAAAATGGTTTTAATTTGCGACTTAAATTTTGCATTTAAAAAAAATTCAAAAAATTAATTGAACCATTTTTATCAGTCAGTTTCAGAATTTATTTATTTGTTTTTCTTTTTTATGTTGATAAGTAATTCTCAGAAAAAGAGAAATAAATACAGGTTTGGAACAATATGAGGATGAGTAAATTATGACAGTTTTAATTTTTGATGCACTATCCATTTAACACATTAACTTTAATAGTCTTTCAATAGTTTATTTTTTTTATGTAGTCTTTAAATTGCGCTTTTAATTAAATATTTAAATTGCAATATTAAATTGAACTTAAGGTTTCTTACATGTGTAAATGCTTTACTAAATGTAAAAATGCTTTTAATTTGCAACTTAAATTTTGCGTTTTAAATTTAGCATTTTAAAACCTTTTTGAAAAAAAAAATTAAATGTCAATTTCAGAATTTATTTATTTGTTTGTTTTTGTTTTATTTTTATTTTTATGTTGATAATTAATTAATTCTTTTATTTTTAAATTCTATTTCTAGTCCTAAATGTAGATTTCAAAGACGTCTGTAATGCCTGGATACCTGTTTGAATTCCAGTTCATTTAAATGGCAGTTGCTCTGCTGGTACGCAATTTAAAATCTGCCATTATTGTTCATGAGGCTCTGCCAATCAGCTTAGTAGTATATTTCATGTGACTGTTGAATCTAACATTACACATTTTGTGTAGTGTATACTGCAATATATTTTACTTTTTTAATTAAATTAAACCATTTTCCTTTTTTAATATTCCTAAAAAAATACACTGAACAAAATTATAAACGCAACACTTTTGTTTTTGCCCCTATTTTTCATGAGCTGAACTCAAATATTAAAGACTTTTTCTATGTACACAAAAGGCCTATTTCTCTCAAATATTGTTCACAAATCTGTCTAAATCTGTGTTAGTGAGCACTTCTCCTTTGCCGAGATACTCCATCCACCTCACAGGTGTGGCATATCAAGATGCTGATTAGACAGCATGATTATTGCACAGTCAGTATCTGGTGTGACCACCATTTGCCTCACGCAGTGCAACACATCTCCTTCGCATAGAGTTAATCAGGTTGTTGATTGTGGCCTGTGGAATGTTGGTCCACTCCTCTTCAATGGCTGGGCGAAGTTGCTGGATATTGGCAGGAACTGGAACACGCTGTTGTATACGGTGATCCAGAGCATCCCAAACATGCTCAATGGGTGACATGTCCGGTGAGTATGCTGGCCATGCAAGAACTGGGATGTTTTCAGCTTCCAGGAATTGTGTACAGATCCTTGCAACATGGGGCCGTGCATTATCATGCTGCAACGCGCAATGCACGCATACAGAGCGCATGACCTCTGAAACGCCCAGATGTACAAAACAGACCCTCCCACCTCTGTAATAAACACAGAGATGTTAGTCCCGTCCGAATTGGTACATGAAAATCGCAGACGTCAGGTGATAAGAATCTAAACTCAAACGTAGTTTAGAAAACTAGTCCCGTCCGAATAGGGCTTTAGACAGATTTGTGAACATAGAAAAAGTCTTAGATCTTTTAGTTCAGCTCATGAAAAATGGCAAAAACAAAAGTGTTGCGTTTATAATTTTGTTCAGTGTATGTATACAACAAAATATGTTTTATACATATTTTGAAAAATCTAAGTCATAAAATGAGTTGACAAGTGATATTAACAAAGAACATTGACTAAAGTTAGCCCAGCCTCCTGCTCAGACAGTCCATTATCGTATTGTGAGAAAACTCACATGGCCCGGCGTTCAATTTGTCAGGCTTCTTAAGGGACCCAAATTCCAGAAGGTGATTTTCTCCAGGAAATACACCTGGCTCCCTGTGGGGAATTACCTTTCAGTTTGTAAGGGACACGGATCTATGCCACTGTCACTGATTCAATGCTTGTTAAGCCCTGACTTGGCAAGCTTAGCTGAATTGCTGTGCTAGGGTGAACTCCACAGTCATTTGGAGTCACTAATGACCGAAGTTAGGAAGTGATTTTCTGTGCAGAAATCTCAGAGCAGTGGATTATCCACGAAAAATGCATCGTAATTGGAAGAAACACTCTGAATTTCAGAGACCCCGATTGTCGTTCTGTACTCACCATTTCCTAATTACAAGCAAATAGATACAGGCTGATAAACACACACAAAACGACGCAGAGTTTCCTAAATTCCCAGACATAAAAAAAATATTTTGAGGCCATGTTTCCATCAGGGCGTCTCATTAGAGAAGAGCGAATTTAAGGGGCTAAAACCCGTCTCGAAGACGATGGCTTTGAGAAATGCAGCATCTGCACAATACTGAGCTCTGTAAACCCACACAGCACAGAACCATTTTATGTGATGACACGGATCCTCCATTGTCATTCATTCCTGTTAATGCCTCACTGCTTATCGCCACTCACTCTTCCTCCAAATGTGGAAATTACAGCCGGCCACAGTTATCACCCACAGACTGCAGGCTGCCAGGGAGCACCGGCTGGATTACCCTGCTCCACCAATTACCCGCCAAACCCTGAGCAGGAAATGATTTTCATCATTTATGCTCCAGTCAGCTGGCATTGTGGTTTGACACAGGGCAGATATATTGGAAAAGCCAGTGCAGCAGCAGTGTCTGAAAAACTGGATATCAGCTGAGATTTTTACTGGCGCGTATAAACATTCGTACTGTGGGTCGAAAATGAGCCTCTATAAACGTGAAAGAGAGCAACAGTTTGTTCAGTGCATTATAGCGCTATAATTTCATATGTTTTACAAGAGCAATATGCTTGTGGCCGTATCTTTTTATTATAACAACATTGTATTTTTGAGCGTGTGAGGGATGAAATAATACTACAGTTGCTCTTTCATTGTGTTGCAGGTATGAGGATCCTGGTGACGCTTCTGCTGGACACTCTTCCCATGCTGGGCAATGTGCTGCTGCTTTGCTTCTTTGTTTTCTTCATCTTTGGGATTGTAGGGGTCCAGCTGTGGGCTGGGCTTCTCCGCAACCGCTGCTTCCTCCCAGAAAACTTCTCCCTGTGAGTGTGATGGCCTGGGAGTGGAATGTAGTATCACAAGCATGATATTAATTTACAAGTGACCTCAGGAGTCATAAAATGAGAGGGTTTATAATGTGAGCACATTATTGTAATGATGAAAGGCCAAATTTCAACACGAGATCAATTTAAATGAGATTTTATGGGCCTACAGAAAAAAGGATTGAAAGCAATAAGTGCAAAAATTATCAAGGACAAACAAGTAAATATTATTTTTCTGTATATGTGTATGTGTACATATATAAATAATAAAATTATTTTATATATATATATATACAGTATATATATATATATATATATATATATATATATAATAGCAATTATTTTATTTGAACATTAGTTTATAATTTTATATATGTAAAATTATAATATATTTTAAAATTATTAGAATAAATGTATTTTACTTATTTTATTTATTTACTTTGAGTATTATATGTTACTGCAGCAGAACTCCTTACCCCTTTTATAAGCAAATAAAATGTAAATTTATATGGAAATAAATGTGCACCAAATGTCCACAAAGGTGAAAGGGGTCAGACAAGGAGTTTTGGAAATGATTTCCTTCCACAAATGCGTAAATCTGTAGCAGACACTATCTTTTATTTGATGAATCATTTCTCCTCTTTCTGCTACCATTAATTTTCAACCATGAATCAATTCTTTTTGTTTACTATCTAGCACTGTAAACCCTAAAGCTATCATTGCACTGAGAGCATGAATTAGACCCCATGGATTCATGGCCTGGCTAACACAGCGTGTTGAAGGAATCCACTGCCTCACAGAGATTGGCTTGCAGCAGTGATTATGTAACATTAAGACAGTCTTAAACTGTTAAATTGCTCTTAAGAAATAAATATTTCAAGGGGCAGGGTTCTTTGGAAGGCTAGGATTTGTCCCAATGGGTAATTGTAGGTACTTGTGCAGCTAATTCGCCATGGCACTTTCTCTCTGAGGTGAATTTGTGTTGACAGACGGCCCAATTATCCAGTGTCAGAGCCAAACGCCATTAAAGCTAGGCCTTGCTCAATCGCATTTCTTCTGGAGATAGTTACCGCTGATCTCGCTGTAGCCTGACTGCTGCTTAAATGGGTGTTTGCCCAACCCTAGGAGAAGCTGAGGCTGAGCAGAGGGCACTGAAATCTTCATTGGCTGAGTTATTGCTCAGAGCAGTTGATTTGCACTCATTTGCATGAGTTGTCTGAACTGTGTGTTTATGCATTGCATTTTCATTCTTTCGTGGCACACAAAAGGTGAAGTTTTGAAAAATACCTGGCTACTCTGCACTTCATTGACAGCAAATGAGGAATAGGACTGCAAAAAAAAAAGTATTAAAATAACCATAAAAGGGGTGCATATGACTTATTCCAAGTCTTCTAAAGCATATAAGCCTTGTGTGAGGAACATAATGAATAATCATGAATTGAAGTACATATTTATAATTTTGAAAGTAAGGAAGATACACTTTTGTAATGTAATTAAAAATGTGAATTTTTCATTTTCATTATTGGGTGATAAACTATCATTTAAGAAGTAATTCTTATTTTATCCTTTGTACAGGCCTACCAGTTTAGACCTGCACAACTACTACCACACAGAAAATGATGATGAAAACCCGTTTATCTGTTCTCAACCACGGGAGAATGGCATGCGCCTGTGCAGCTCCATCCCCACGCTTCACGAGGAGGGCCGGCAGTGCCAGCTGGACATGGCAGCTTACAATAGTACAGACAACACCACCTGCGTCAACTGGAACAAGTATTACACCAACTGCTCTGCCGGAGAGGCCAATCCCTTCAAGGGGGCAATAAACTTTGACAACATTGGTTATGCCTGGATTGCCATCTTTCAGGTCTGTTGTATGTCTTCTTTTATTGCTGATGCTGTGAAGAATTATACCAAGACCTATAAAAACACCTACAATGCCTTAGAATGGCAGTTTAGTAAGGATGCACCATATATTGTTGCTTTAAAAAAAGTTAGTTGCTGTTGTATATGTAAATTGTGCATGCTCATTTCGACTAACATTTTACAACTATTTTTAAAAAACACTAATAATGTAATAACACTAATTTAAAAAATAATGCTGTTTTACATACTGTACATTAAAATGTTGGGATGCCTAAATTCACTCGTAGTGTTTAAAATGTGTGTATTTATTAATTTATTAAATTGATTGATTGATTGATTTACAAAATAGTAAAGAATTTTAATATTGGCCATAAGATGATGATAATTGATAATATCCCTACTAGCTGCAATTTACTGTAAAGTTATGGCTTTACACAGCCACCAAAATCCGAGGCACTTTGACCCAACAGTGACATTTAATTTACTGATTGATTGCAGTTGATCCAAACTAATACTTAATTTATTATCTTGAACCCAAATGTGCTTACCTCATTTTCCCTGACCGTTCAGTGATATCAAAAAAGCTTGACATTGTGTTTAAACAACAAAGCTCATTTGTCCTGGGATTTTGGATTAGCCTTTTTAGAATCTGGCATGGAGGCAATTGTAGGGATCAGCGGGCCCTATTAATTTTTATTCTGTGTTCTTTTATCACAAAAAGGCTGATAAGGTTTTAATTATTCTGCATGTATCCACTGATTGTAATCTCAAATTGAATTAAAATCTCACTTTTCATATGTTTACAAGACAACAAAATATATTTCTGTTAAATATTTAGGAGACTGTTATGTACTGAACCACGCAGTGGCCTGATGACTTAATCTTCCTTTTGCAAGCGGCCAATTCTGTGGCTCGGCGCTTAATTTTTAGTATCTAAAAATGAATTCGCTGTCTGACAGCCCTTCATCCTGCCAGCACACCCAATTGCCCTGTAAATAGCAAGCAAATGCCTTTTTCCTTCCGGTTTTGCCTTTCCCCGTTCTCCCTAATCTGTGACAGATTAATCAAAGGGAATGAAGAGTGCATGCTGGGTAGGGTGTCCCCCCTGAGCATTCGATATCTGTACTGTCTACCTCATCATGCATGCTTGAGTACAGAACCAAAAACTGATCACAGAAGCATATAATCAGAGATTACTTATGCTTTTAGTTTGCATGTCTGTCACTGTATTGAAAAGTACCATTATGTTTTTGTTTTTTTTCATGCTTCAGATTGATATCTAGAATGCACGAGTTTCCTAAAATAGTTTTCTATAAAAATAATGCCTTATACTATATAAACTGTCTCTTATGAGACATAACCTGCACTGTATCCCTCTCCTTTTGTTCTTTCCTGTAGGTTATTACTCTGGAGGGCTGGGTGGACATCATGTACTTTGTTATGGATGCTCACTCCTTCTACAATTTCATCTACTTCATCCTCCTGATAATAGTGAGTGGCTGTGGGCTGAGCTGGGCAGACCTGGACTCGTTTATGAGAGCATTACCCGAACTGTCACCGAACAGACATACAGGCTCTGATGTAACTCTGTGTCAGACAGGCTTTAGACAGCTCAGAAGACAAAGACAAGAGAATCGTATTTTGAACATTTTTTTAAATGGCCATGTTTTTAAAAAACAGTTGTAGTTGCAATATCCATAACATGCTATAAATTATGTTTTGTTTAGCCTAGGACATGGATTGTCAAAACGGTTTAAATCTGTTCAGGAGATGCATTTAGGGGTATTTAAAATGGATAGTTCAGATGAAAATCTAAATTCTGTCATAGTTTACAAATCTAAACTTCATTGTTGCATAGATTTATATATAATGTTGGGTACATATCCAGCTTTATCCATATACATACAGTATACTCATGTGAAGTGATATATACTTTATTGGAAATCCCAACTGCTAAACTTTTATTTCATCACAGAATATAACAATTGTATCAATCAGCTCTTTATATAAAGTCGTATATACTGTATAAGTATGCATATTTAAAGTATGGCTTGATTGCTTGTATTGTTGCTAAATGTACTGTATATTATTACACCCAGCTCTAATCTGCGAAATTTGACAATAAATCATGAAGATGTTAAAATATGTGACCCTGGACCACGAAACCAATCATAAGTATCACAGGTATATTTGTAGCAATAGCCAAAAATACATTGTATGGGTCAAAATGATCAATGTTTCTTTTAGGCCAATAATCATTAGGATATTAAATAAAGATCATGTTCCATAAAGATATTTAGTAAATTTCCTACGGTAAATATATCAAAACTTAATTTTTGATTAGTTATATGCATTGCTAAGGACTTCATTTGGACAACTTTAAAGGCAATTTTCTCAATATTTCGATTTTTTTTTGCACTCTCAGATTCCAGATTTTCCAATACAGTAGTTGCATCTCGGCCAAATATTGTCCTATCCAAACAAACCACACATCGATGGAAAGCTTATATATTCAGCTTATTTATCATGAATCTCAATTTCAAAAGTTTTGTGGTCCAGGGTCACATATTAAAAACATCAACATCATGACTTTCTGAAAAGCTGCTTTAAAACTGTGTGTATTGTGAAAAGCACTATGCAAATAAATTTGACTTAAGTTGACTTAATTTATTCAATGTCATGTCTTTCTAAACCTGTTTGACTTTCTTCTGTGGAACACACACACAAAAAAAGATATTTTGAAGAATATTGGTAATCAAAAACTATTATTGTATATACCAAAAAAAAACAACACAGAAACATTTCTCAAAATGTTTTCTTTTGTGTTACACAGAAGAAAGAAAGTCATATAGGTTTGGAATGATGTGATGTGAATGAATAATGACAGAAGTTTCCTTTTTGGGAGAACTGTGGGGTTGTTCTAAACTTCCAGTATGTTAATTTCAAATCCTATTAGTATGGAAAATAACCATTGATTTAATGCTTGCTATTTTTATCATGCCATGTTTTCTTGCTTTTACAGTAACAATGTTGTTAATGAACAGTGATGCTCTCTCTGTTCATGGTCTCTTCCACTGTTTTTCAGGTGGGCTCATTCTTCATGATCAACCTTTGTCTAGTTGTCATAGCGACACAGTTCTCTGAGACCAAGCAACGAGAGAGCCAGCTTATGAAGGAGCAGAGAGTGCGCTTCAGGTCCAACGCCAGCACGCTGAATAGCTTTTCTGAGCCAGGAAGCTGCTACGATGAACTTCTTAAGTACCTAGTCCACATCATCCGCAAAGGCACCAGACAAATCTGCCACCTCATCCGAGCCGCCGGTCGTCGGGCAGGCCTGCGGATCTGCGCTTCTCCGCCGCTGGAACCACCGCCCTCGAAAAGACGGCGTCAGAAGCAGCGCCAGGGATCCATCCGTCATGTCATGCACCATCAGCACCACCTCCACCATCACTACCTTTTGGGCAATGGGAGTGTCCGAACTGATGGGGGCAGAGAGGTGGACAACGGCTCCCAGAGTGCAAATGTCAACAACTCTGGGCATCTCATGCTACCTGTCATTGTCCCTCATCAGGACCCCTTTTGTGGGCCTCTGCGCCCCAGCGGTGCAGAATCTGTGCATAGTGTTTATCAGACCGTGGGCCACCTTGAGCCGCTGCACTGCGGCCCCTCACCTTCTCCCACGGTATTCCAGGCATATAAGAGGAACTCAGTACCATTTGCGGCTCCAGTACATAAGAACTACCCCACGTTACAGTCATCCCTGGCCTTAGAGCAGCTCAGACAGAGAATCCTGGAACCGGGAGGAGGCAGTTGCACTGCTAGTGTCCTTACCAACCTAAATATCCCACCTACTCCCATCAACACCTCACAGTGCCTGGTGGAGACACAAGGTCCTCCCGGTAAATGAATTTTAAATGAGTTACTTAAACTGAAATTCAGAAATTCATGAAATTCAACAGCTGTATGTGTGAAACATGAGTTTAGAGTTTTTTAACTTTTATTCTTGAGTTCAATCTCTTTTTTGGCTCATTTTATCTGTAAAGGAAAACCTGCCTAATAATTCTGCACACCTGAAATAAGAAGTTTCTGACTATCAGCCTTCATGGACAATTATATATCACTTATAAATTATTAAATACAAAATCAATAGTAGTTATTAAGATTGATGTGGTTTGGAATTGGTAAAATGTTCTTGGAAAAAAAAATATGACCAGAATATCAACTTGCCTAATAATTCTGCACACACTGTATATGCAGGGGCGTCATGCACTCATTATTTTTGAGGGGGCACTAGTTGGGTGTGGGGGTCGTCATGTGACACACAGCAGCCACAACAGCACTTATGTTTTATTTATTTTTTCCTTTTTATTCGAAACATTCCCAAACGCATTAACTATCATGAAATATCTTGATTCTCACCTTTATAGATTATGTTAGTTGATCTGGTGGGCGATGGTCAAAGTAACCTCATAATGTAATCTATTAACTATGCGTAAAAACCTGTCTGTTTGTCTGAATTTAACATTGAAAGTTAATGTGAATAAAAACATTGTAAGTTAGGCTACTAATCATAACACTTTCATTGTACAGAAAGAGATCAAAGAACATTTACATTATTAAAGAACATTTTTACTGACAGTCTAGAGTTCAAGCACTCTCAAAAACTCCCATTAAAATCACTGACGCTGTTTACACTATGAAATTAATATCTTACTTAAATATTTGTACACACATTTGCACTTTGTTGTTTCTGACAAGAGAATTCACCAGAAAGAGATATTCTGTCAGCGAGCAAGTGAAGAAGGCACAGGCATTTTAGTGATGACTCATCTGATCACCTCTGATTGGTCATTGCATTCATAAGCTCAACAGAATCGTGTGTGATTGGTTATAATGCTGCGCTGTACAAACTCGTCTGTATCTGGTTCAGCGCCAGCCAGCGAACGCAGGTTTGAATTAAGCAGCTGATGATATGACGTACTGAATGATCTAATCACACCGGTGTGATTGTATTAAATATAGAAAATATTAATTGGCTATTTTTTGTATTTTGGAAACTACAATCAAAATCCACTTGGCACAAAACACCTCACTTTGAATGGGCATGATGCCTCTGTATGTATATATAAATAAGTCTAAGTCTTATTTTGGATGTGATTAATCGTGATTAATTGATTTGACAGCCCTATTTTATATTTTTGTATGTTGTATTTTGTTCACATCATCATGTTTACACTATTTATTATAGTTGCTTTTGCTGGAAATTTGACCCTGAAATGTCTATTCGATAATTTAAATTTTTGTTTTTCATAAATTAAAATATTATTTATTACAAATGGATACATTTATTACATTCTTCAGATATTAAAATTGATTAAAGCAAATTATTTTTTTAAGTAACTGAAATTTAAGAAATGTACTTACTCATACTTACTATTACAATACACCTTACTATTAAAATTGTAGATTTAAAAAAAAAATCATAGATAGATAAATAAATAAATAAATAAAATGACATTCTTTGATTTGATGCAGTTATGCCAGCTATTATTGCTATTATATTATAATAATTATAATAATTTAAAAAATTAAAGATTAGATAGATAGATGATAGATAGATAAATAATTATTTTATTATATTTGTTTGTTATATTTATTTTATTTATATGTACAGTGCAAATTATAAACTGTAATTATATTATACATTTTGCTTTTCTTTGCCATAATAGCTGAAAATTGAAAAACAGACATTTGTCCATGCGTCATGTGCTCTTTCTTATACATTTCAGGCAAGATCATCTGTAAGGATGCACTCATGAACTGCAGTGGCACAAACTTAGACACCGCTTTGACCTTTGACCCTGAGACTTGTCCGTATTGCGCCAAATGCATGGCCAACGACTCTGAGGGAGTAGATGGGAATGAGACAGCAGACTCTGACAGTGAGGGTGTATATGAGTTCACACAGGATGCCCATTATCGGGACAGCAGAGATCCCAGCAGGAAGAAGAAGAAGTTTGCATTAGGAGCTCGGGCAGCAAAGGTGGTCCATTTCTGGAGGCTGGTGTGCGACACTTTCCGCAAGATTGTGGACAGCAAGTACTTTGGACGAGGAATAATGATCGCCATTCTCATTAACACACTCAGCATGGGCATCGAGTACCATGAGCAGGTTAGTGCACGTCTCTGTGCTGTTCTCACTGATTTGATATCGGCAAACCCTCATTTATAAGATAAAATTATGTTTTTGCCTTGGAGTAAAAAAAAAAGGAATTTTTATTACATCTCTCACTTTATATGTCGCAGTGTGCCTTTATACCTTACAATTATTGCTTTATTTCTAGTAATTGTGATTTTTGTCTCGCATTTGCGAGTATTTCCCATAATAGCAACTTTATATCTCACAATTATGTATTTACTTGTACTTGTGCCTGTACATCTCACATTTGTGACTTCATACAATACTGTTCGAAAAGTCTAGGGTCAAAGATTTTTATTTTAAGTAAATGCCATTCTTTTGAACTTTCTAGAAGAATCTGTGTTTTCTCAAAAATATTAAGCAATGTTAAACTGCTCTTGAGCACCAAATCATAATATTAAAGGATTATGTGACACTGAAGACTGGATAAATGACTGCTGAAATTTCCTTTACCATCACAGGAATAATTTACATTTTAAATGACATTAAAATATTTTAAATTGTACTATTTCACAATATTAATTTTTTACTTTTACTTTTCCACTGTTTTGATCAAATAAATGCAGCCATGGTAAGCATAAGAGACTTAGAAAATCTTACCAACCCCAAAATTTTGAACGGCAATATATGTCCTGATTTGTTACAGTTCAAACTTTTTATATAATATAAATCATACCTTGCTTACCATTGTGTGGTAATTCGCCATACTAGAGAATGAGCACGAGTTTGAACTGAGCTAAGAAGGCAACTGGCGCGCATCTGAAATTCATTGCACTGTGTTTGCACAGTGTGCTCGTATGCTTCACAGTCTTCCAGATCCTTTGGAGGGCACACACAGCAGTTCATGCCCGCCTGCAAGCCCCCGCTTGTGATTGAAGTCGTAACTCAGGGCTTTGACATGAACAACTAGGAAAATGATCAGTATTTTATGAGACATTGCATCTTTGAAGGATGATGAATTCCTCGAAGTGAGAGTTACACTTTTGTATTCTTCTCAGAAAATGGTTGATTCTCAGACAAGAAAACAACATTCATCATCACTCACTCTGATTAGAATGATTTATTCTGGTAATTTGAGAGTTATTCAAAAAATATGAAGTAAATGTGAACGTCTGCTGGCAACCAGGAGCGAATTTGCAGGCAATGTAAGAAGTTTGATCCTCGGCCTTGTGAACGCGAGCAGCCAAAATGTGAATGCGTTTTATTAGACGCAGAGTCATAGCATGAATTCACTGGGCCCAGGATAGTAGTCTACAGAAAGTTTGGTGTTTTAACATTTATTTATTTTTAATGTTTTAAAAAATCTCTTATGCTTACCAAGACTCAATTTTTAAATAAAAAATACAGTAAAAACAGTAATATTGTGAAATATTATTCCAATTTTTAAAAAAAACGTTTTTATTGTAATGTATTTTTGGTAACACTTTACAAAAAGGTTCATTAGTTAACATGAACTAAGAATGAACAATACTTCTACAGCATTTATTAATCTTAGTTAATGTTAATTTCAGCATTTACTAATGCATTATTAAAATCACAAGTTGTGTTTATTAACATTAATGCACTGTGAACTAACATGAATAAACAACGAACAACTGTATTTTCATTAACATTAACAAAGATTAATAAATAGTGTAATAAATGCATTGTTCTTTGGTTGTTCATGTTAGTTAATACATTAACTAATGTTAACAAATGACACCTTATTGTAAAGTGTCATCCTATTTTTTTATTTTTATTTTCAGCAGCCATTACTCCAGTCTGTCATATGATTTTTCAGAAATCATTCTAATATTTGGTGTTGAAAACAGTTTTGATGCTTAATATTTTTAAAGAAACCATGATAGTGGTTTTTCAGTATTCTTTCAAGAACAGCATCTATTTAAAATCTAACATTATAACATATACAGGTGCTGGTCATATAATTAGAATATCATCAAAAAAAAATTTTATTTCACTAATTCCATTCAAAAAGTGAAACTTGTATATTATATTCATTCATTACACACAGACTGATATATTTCAAATGTTTATTTCTTTTAATTTTGATGATTAGAGCTTACAGCTCATGAAAGTCAAAAATCAGTATCTCAAAATATTAGAATATTTACATTTGAGTTTGAATAAATGACCGTCCCTACAGTATAAATTCTGGGTATCTCTTGTTCTTTGAAACCACAATAATGGGGAAGACTGCTGACTTGGCAATGATCCAGAAGACAAACATTGACACCCTCCACAAAGAGGGTAAGTCACAGAAGGTCATTACTGAAAGGTGTGGCTGTTTACAGAGTGCTGTATCAAAGCATATTAAATGCAAAGTTGACTGGAAGGAAGAATTTGGGTAGGAAAAGGTGCACAAGCAACAGGGATGACCGCAAGCTTGAGAATACAGTCAAGCAAAGCCGATTCAAACACTTGGGAGAGCTTCACAAGGAGAGAACTGAAGCTGGAGTCAGTGCATCAAGAGTCACCACGCTCAGACGTCTTCAGGAAAAGGGCTACCAAGCCACTTCTGAACCAGAGACAACGTCAGAAGCATCTTAACTGGGCTGTGGAGAAAAAGAACTGGACTGTTGCTCAGTGGTTCAAAGTCCTCTTTTCAGATGAAAGTAAATTTTACATTTCATTTGGAAATCAAGGTCCCAGAGTCTGAAGGAAGAGTGGAGGCACAGAATCCATGTTGCTTGAAGTCCAGTGTGAAGTTTCCACAGTCAGTGATGATTTGGGCTGCCATGTCATCTGCTGGTGTTGGTCCACTGTGTTTTCTGATGTTCACAGTCAACGCAGCCAACTACCAGGAAATTTTAGAGCACTTCATGCTTCCTTGTGTTGACAAGCTTTATGGAGATGCTGATTTCATTTTCCAGCAGGACTTGGCACCTGCCCACACTGCCAAAAGTACCAAAAGCTGGTTCAATGACCATAGTGTTACTGTGCTTGACTGGCCAGCAAACTCGCCTGACCTGAACCCCATAGAGAATCTATGGGGTATTGTCAAGAGGAAGATGAGAGACACCAGACCCAACAATGCAGATGAGCTGAAGGCCACTATCAGAGCAACCTGGGCTCTCATAACACCTGAGCAGTGCGACAGACTGATCGACTCCATGCCACGCCTCATTGCTGCAGTAATTCAGGCAAAAGGAGCCCCAACTAAGTATTGAGTGCTGTACATGCTCATACTTTTCATTTTCATACTTTTCAGTTGGCCAAGATTTCTAAAAATCCTTTCTTTGTATTGGTCTTAAGTAATATTCTAATATTTTGAGATACTGATTTTTGACTTTCATGAGCTGTAAGCTCTAATCATCAAAATTAAAAGAAATAAACATTTGAAATATATCAGTCTGAATGAATATACAGTAATATACAAGTTTCACTTTTTGAATGGAATTAGTGAAATAAATCAACTTTTTGATGATATTCTAATTATATGACCAGCACATGTATATGTGTGTGTATGTTTGTGTGTGTGTGTGTGTATGTGCAATATTATACATTTCTTTACTGTCACTTTTGATTAACTTAATGCATCCTTTCTGAATAAAAGTATTAATTAATTTCTTAAAAAAAAAAAAATCTTAACGACCCTAAACTTTTGAATTGTAATGTATATTTGATGGTGTAAGTACGGTGGACCTGTAACAAAAGGAAATGTATACAACATACACGGATGGCTTCTTTTGTCTCTCTTCTCGTTTTATTCCCTGTAAACTCCTGGGGAATTCTGGCAGTGAACTTCGTCTTTATGGAGCGATCCATCTGGAGAATTGGAGACTGAGATAAAGCAAGAATTTGGATGCACAAGGTCACTTGGGTTTTTTGATCCTCATAAAACTTCCAATCTGGCTAATTGCATCTGTTCCTGTTTCACATTCCTGAAGCTTCTATTGCCCTTTGTCTTTCATACTCGTCTGAGCTCCTCTTTCCCAATCACTGACATCCTGCATCACTTTTTAAACCCACTGTGGAATGAAGAAGAAGCTCTCGACTGCGACAAATCCAGCTTTGTTTATCGTTCCTGAGCTTGATATGTTGCTAGTAGGGTTCAAAACATTATTTGATGTTGTGTTGTCCAGTTTTGGTATTCCATTGTGCGGCACAGATGGAAAGATCACACATTGCTGGATGAAGTTAAGATCAAGTGGATTTTCACAGAGTGTAGCCAAAGGGGAATGTGTGAATGACTGAGAAAAACAGCCTGAAGAGGTTGAGCTACGTTAATCTGAGCAGTGTTCTGTGCGGCCTCCTTCCAGACCCTGCTCTGTGTTTCTTGGAGAAGGAGACATGTTGATCGCTTGATCTTACGCATGAAAACCATACAAAACCTGACCACATGGCTGCTATTTACAGAGCTGAAACGTGTGCTTTTTATTTTAGAGGTTAAATATAAATCCACAGGCACATCTCCATCTCTTTTCCATCAGTTATCACGTTCTACTTTCAGCCCAAGTTGTTCAAAAGCTCCTCAGCCCATTCTGTTTCTTTTATTTCTTGGCTGTGTTGCTGTTTCTCTTCCATATCGGGCTATATATCTGTCAGCTCTTTTAGCCAGAAAGGGATATTTGCCTCCATAACCACCTTTTTAGAATTTTATTTAAAAAATTGCAACCATAAAACTAATGTTTGTGGACACTACAAGTACAATACTATTCTAAATTTTTTATTTTGTTAAAGAAAATATTTTATGCTCACCAAGGCTACATTTATTTGATAAAAAATACAGTAAAATCTGTAATATTGTGAAATATTATTACAATGTTGTATTTAAATATAAATGATATAAGAAGTATTGTATTAGACTTTACTGATCAATGTGCACTTAATGCACTTAACATTATATGAAATTCAAGTTCAAATGGAGTTAACGAGGATTTTGACCAGCGAATGACAGAGATGGAGTGTTTTGTCTGTCATTAGAACAGCTGTAACTGTTATCTGAGGCAGCAAGCGCATCGCATTGTATGCTTTCATCAACTTTTACAGGTTATATAACGTTTATTGTAGCTATATGGGCGCTTAGTTTTTCTTGTGGTTTAATACACTTGGCCAAAATCTCAAATTAAGCGTTTATGCACAGGATATATAAAATGTACAAAAGTATATTGTCTAGACGGCAAATAACCTACTACTTCTCCGCTCTTCAAGCACACAAAACATTAGCCTTTACAGACATAGCGTTTGAGTAAAGAAAATGCTGTACTATTCAAACATCAATTATTTATTTACCCTTTCATTGCGAAAAAGCGGAGATCTGTCTCCTCCAGGCTGTGTGCGGCGCGTCAATCTGAATGGAGGCGGGGTGAAGTTACGAGGTTTCGCTGAGAGATGATCCAATGGCGTTACGAAGTTTTACTGATAAGCTCTTTTTAATGCTTATCATTGGTTAAACATTTTTAAAACCCTCTGATTTAAAATAATAATAACGAATTATAATAGAGATATGAAGTTTGGATAATTTTTCACGGCACACCTGACTGGGAAACGGAAAGTCGCACCGCCCCTGGTGCTTACGACTCCTGTACATCACCGCAATCGTCTTTACCTTGATTGCAATCCTCAACCATCAAAATTCAAACATCAAAAGAAGCTGGTTTGCTTTATGCAGCCGAGAAAACGTAGTTTGCATTTTATACAATGGTGGGATTTTTTTGACGTTACGTTCAGTCTGTATTTCATACTGCGCGACATAAAAACAAGAGTAAAATCTTTCCATGCCACAGGCCAACCCAATCTCAGTGCGTATAAATAGTGCGGCAAAAATAAAAACGTGTCTATGCTATGCGTAGAAAGTTTTGGTATTCTCAGAAAATTTGAATATTGTGAAAAGGTTCAATATTGAAGACACCTGGTGCCACACTCTAATCAGCTAATTAACTCAAAACACCTGCAAAGGCCTTTAAATGGTCTCTCAGTCTAGTTCTGTAGGCTACACAATCATGGGGAAGACTGCTGACTTGACAGTTGTTCAAAAGACGACCATTGGCACGTTGCACAAGGAGGGCAAGACACAAAAGGTCATTGCAAAAGAGGCTGGCTGTTCACAGAGCTCTGTGTCCAAGCACATTAATAGAGAGGCGAAGGGAAGGAAAATATGTGGTAGAAAAAAGTGTACAAGCAATAGGGATAACCGCACCCTGGAGAGGATTGTGAAACAAAACCCATTCAAAAATGTGGGGGAGATTCACAAAGAGTGGACTGCAGCTGGAGTCAGTGCTTCAAGAACCACTACGCACAGACGTATGCAAGACATGGGTTTCAGCTGTCGCATTCCTTGTGTCAAGCCACTCTTGAACAACACACAGCGTCAGAAGTGTCTCGCCTGGGCTAAAGACAAAAAGGACTGGACTGCTGCTGAGTGGTCCAAAGTTATGTTCTCTGATGAAAGTAAATTTTGCATTTCCTTTGGAAATCAGGGTCCCAGAGTCTGGAGGAAGAGAGGAGAGGCACACAATCCACGTTGCTTGAGGTCCAGTGTAAAGTTTCCACAGTCAGTGATGGTTTGGGGTGCCATGTCATCTGCTGGTGTTGGTCCACTGTGTTTTCTGAGGTCCAAGGTCAACGCAGCCGTATACCAGGAAGTTTTAGAGCACTTCATGCTTCCTGCTGCTGACCAACTTTATGGAGATGCAGATTTCATTTTCCAACAGGACTTGGCACCTGCACACAGTGCCAAAGCAACCAGAAAATCTATGGGGTATTGTGAAGAGGAAGATGTGATATGCCAGACCCAACAATGCAGAAGAGCTGAAGGCCACTATCAGAGCAACCTGATCGACTCCATGCCACGCCGCATTGCTGCAGTAATTCAGGCAAAAGGAGCCCCAACTAAGTGTTGAGTGCTGTACATGCTCATACTTTTCATGTTCATACTTTTCAGTTGGCCAAGATTTCTAAAAATCCTTTCTTTGTATTGGTCTTAAGTAATATTCTAATTTTCTGAGATACTGAATTTGGGATGGTCCTTAGTTGTCAGTTATAATCATCAAAATTAAAAGAAATAAACATTTGAAATATATCAGTCTGTGTGTAATGAATGAATATAATATACAAGTTTCACTTTTTGAATGGAATTAGTGAAATAAATCAACTTTTTGATGATATTCTAATTATATGACTAGCACCTGTATATATATGTACGTACAAAGTGATAAGTTGACTTAACTTAACACTGTATATTAGGGCTATCTTTTTTCCTTGTTTCTTTATTACAACTACTACTACTACTACTACTATTATTACTATTATTATTATTATTATTATTATTATTATTAAAATTCTATATGTCTTTCAGTAGGTGTGTCTGAGTAAAGATGTTGTATTTGTTTGCAGTTTGCAATTTTTAGAATTTCAGTAAAACAGGCATGAAGGGCTGAAACCCCCTAAACAGTGAGTTTGTTTGCCTCCGTGTTGACACTTAATGTTCTTTCATAATCAAACGTTTCAAACTGCTCAACCCCATGTTGTGGCGTAAGAGAAGCTATGCGTCATGTACCATGTTTATCTATACCCTGTTTTCCAGCTCAAGTATCTTGTTGACACATACTTGTAGGTGAACTTTTTTAAGCTCTTAATCTTGAACTATGAAATCTTTTAAGCTTCCCATACTTCTCTGCGGACGGGCAGTGCAGGTTGTAGCAGTCTCTGGTTCATGTGTTTGTGTAGAGAGAAGGATGTTACTGCTCAAATGGACACATCTTATACCCGTGCTTTGCCTTCAATAAGAAACTCAGCATCAATTCCACACAATTCCAAAAAACAAAAAAAAAAAACTCCAATATGCATCTCTGCTGGGAATCTCGGTGTCAT